>NC_047134.1:22515927-22675329 GCF_009829125.3 Periophthalmus magnuspinnatus
CAAAGTGCGCTCTATCCTTCTGCCCCCCTTGTGCTCCGGTCTGATTTTATATTATTTTATTTTATCTATTTTATTTTATTCATTTATTTGGATTTTTTTTTTTTTTATTTTTATTTTTATTTTTATTTTTTTTTTACATTTTATTTGTAGGTTTATGAATCTCATCATTCATCCCTTTGTTTTGTTTTGTATCCACGCCCTCTAGTGGTATTAAAGGGGTTTAGCAAAAGATCAGATTTAACCTGGCTCAAATACCAAATAGCTGTGTTCTCTGGTTTATAGACTATGAATGTATCCATAATTGTAGGTTTATGGTTCTCATCATTCATCCCTTTGTTTTGTTTTGTATCCACGCCCTCTAGTGGTATTAAAGGGGTTTAGCAAAAGATCAGATTTAACCTGGCTCAAATACCAAATAGCTGTGTTCTCTGGTTTATAGACTATGAATGTATCCATAAATAAATGAACTAAACAAAAAAAAACTACTTTTTTTTCATTACCTCTGTCTCTGTTATTACATTTTTAACAAGGTGTTGTAGGTTTATGGTTCTCATCATTCATCCCTTTGTTTTGTTTTGTATCCACGCCCTCTAGTGGTATTAAAGGGGTTTAGCAAAAGATCAGATTTAACCTGGCTCAAATACCAAATAGCTGTGTTCTCTGGTTTATAGACTATGAATGTATCCATAAATAAATGAACTAAACAAAAAAAAACTACTTTTTTTTCATTACCTCTGTCTCTGTTATTACATTTTTAACAAGGTGTACACACACACACACACCCCCACACACACACACACACACACACACCCCCACACACCCACACACACCCCCACACCCCCCCCACACACACACCCCCCACCCACGCACGCATATATATAAAGTAGCTATAATCTATTTTGCCTATTGATAGTCAAAGGGAAATGTTAATTCCTTACTCCATTCAATCTAAAGAAAAATAAAGGGCTGCAACGACTACACCTTGATTTTTCACGTTCTACAATAAATAATTAAAAATAACTTACGTAAATTACGTAACTTATATAACTTACCTAACGTACGTAACTTACTTAGAAAGGTATGCGAATGGCAGCGAATTGGGACAAGACCTAAGACTTTCCCCACCCAACCCCTCCGACGGGACGTCTCCCCCACACGCACGCACACACGCGCGCACGCACACACACACACACCCACCCCCACACACACACACACACACACACACACACACACACAGAGAGAGAGAGAGGACACAGAGAGAGAGAGAGAGAGAGAGAGAGAGGACACACACACAAACACACACACACACACAACCCCAACCCTCCCACCACCACCCAGGGTTATTATATTTTTATTTATTTTAAAAAATATCCCATAGGACCCCCCACCCTCCCACCCCAACCCAACCCTCCACCTACCCTGTCATCCCTCCCAACCCCGCCCCCCCCCAGAGTCCTCCTCCATTTTGTATTTTTTTTATTTATTTTATTGTCATCAATGAGACTGGGGTCTCCACACCCCCCCTCACCCCCCCCACCCCCATCCTATCCCATAGGACCCCCCCCACCCCCATCCTATCCCATAGGACCCCCCCCACCCTCCCACCCCAACTCAACCCTCCAACCTACCCTGTCATCCCTCCCAACCCCGCCGCCCAGAGTCCTCCTCCATTTTGTATTTTTTAAATTTATTTTATTGTCATCAATGGGATAACAATAATTGCCATCCCATCCCATAGGAATGGCAGCATACGTTCATGCTGCGACTCGGGGGGTCCTGGTAACCCCCCACCGCTAGGGGGGTCCTGGTGACCCCATCAAAGTCTTTCTCCGTTGATTTAGTTATTTTTTTCCATAAATGGACTTGTGGGGTCTCCGGGACCCCCAGCGCTCCACTATAGGTTCATGCTGCGACTCGGGGGGTCCTGGTAACCCCCCACCGCTAGGGGGGTCCTGGTGACCCCATCAAAGTCTTTCTCCGTTGATTTAGTTATTTTATTTTATTTTTTTTCCACAAACGGACTTGTGGGGTCTCCGGGACCCCCGGCGCTCCACTATAGGTTCATGCTGCGACTCGGGGGTCCTGGTAACCCCCTTGGGGAGCACAAGGGATATCAGATCGGCATGGCGGTTTGGCTTGTGCTTGTTTTCTGCATATGTTGTTTATTCTGCCCAACAAACACTAAAGGGGGTGTTTTTAAATCGCATTTCTATAGTATAGTAGCCCCCTGAAAGAGGGCACCTAGTAGCCGCCTGAAAGAGAGCACCTGGTCGAATAGTAGATGCATAGTAAATACTTTTCATATGCAATAAACAACATACACACAATGACCATTTACATTCTGCTTTATTAAAGTGTACAAAGAAAAAAAAACACAACTACATGATAACGATTTGGGTATTTGGGTAAAGCCGCTTAGACAACATTGGGTGAGATTCTTGTTCGATCGTATTCCTGATAAGCATCCTCAACACTTGTCCTGGTAACAGGTTCTCTGGCATCATCCAAATCTCTTTGTAAGGCCAGGTTCAACACTTGCCTACTGATATAAGCAGAAGCGTCGAGTTGAAGGCCGACATTTTCAGCCAGGGTTTTCACAGCTGCGAGTAATCTCCGCACATCAAGCCGTCCTCTGAGAGCTCCCAGTAAAAACCTCAAGTCCGAGCGCTGCGTCTCGATAGACCGCAATTCATTCTTCAACTTTGTATATTCGCTGCGGTCCTGTATAGTGTCACAGTTCAAAGTTTCTTTGAGCAATGCTATGTTAGCATCTAAACTCGCTATGGACCTCGAAACGGTATGTATAGCTATATCAACTTCGGCTTCCTCTTTTTTTCTCATCCGGATGAAGTTGTTCTCTTCTTCCAAAGGGTGCATGAATAATGAGGCGAAAAAATTGATGCAGCACGAAAGCAGAAAGTCAGTAAGGGTGCACACTCCGTGGATTAGGACGTGTGAGAGACCGAGTTTTGAGTGCACCATCGCTCGCACGTCACCTCGGGTACTGCCTTTCAACTCTGCAAGAAACGCGAGTATCGGGTACTTTCGAATATTCTGTTGAATATCGGATTGATTAGTCGATATGTAGTATGGATCGGATTACAAGCGAACAAGCCGGTTCCGCTGATTCTTGGAGCCAGTCTATCCACCAAGGTCTCTCGCGTCAAGTCGCTCTCACACATGAGCTTCTTATCTGAAGTTAGGCCTATGCTGTAAGTACCGCAGAACGCGACCCCTAGTTCTTTGTGCATTATATCCGTGACACGCTTGTTACCGCTCGCTCTCTCCACTGCATCTCTAAAAGGGTCACACACGGAATCCAGTACGCCTTTATCTATCTCTACCATGTGCTGGGTTTCACAGAAGAGCTTGTGGTTACTTTCGGGATCGTTTCTGTTCCTACCCAAGTGTTTGGGCTTGGTCGCGAGTACCGAACTGAAAGGATGCAGTAAGGTCGGCATGCACGTATACCCTTCCGTTCGCATTCTGGGGTCACGCGTAACCGGCCCGACGAGTCTCTCCGATCGACCGGTGGTAAAAATGTATGGTCTACGGTACCCGCTTGCGCTGTCGGATTCCGGACAAAATCCGTTGAACGCATCCGCTATCACCATGTCGAAAGGGCTCCTAGTGTTAACGTTGACATCCCCTCCCTGCAAGTCTTTCATGTACAGGTTCGGAATGTACAATCCCGGGGATTCTAGCGTCTCCGGCATTACCACAAATTCACAGTATTGGTTGATGGTGTGAGATTGATGAGTATTGTTACTGGTGGGCCTACAGACCGCACCGGTGCCCAAAGTGTACAAGGCGGATTTCTGTTTCATAAGCGAAATTCCACATCCTTTGAACCTTAGACCTCTGAACATTAGGTAGGACATACCCGAATAATACTTTGTGTCATAATGGTCTCTTATGACACTATGTGTCATAAGGGTGCTGTAATGTATACCCATCAACAACTTTGCTAGATTGTTGGTGACATCTACCAGTTTTTGTATCCTGATCGCCCACATGTAAGTGACAACCGAGGTGGGATTAAATCCCACTTTATTGGACCGGCAAGCGGTAGGTTCAAAAAATTGGCTCACATCACTGTAGTTTCTCGACGGTCGCACTTTAGAATAAAAGCAAGTTCCTGTCAACCGACCGACTGTGGGATTTTCAGTAGCTGAAAGTTGTAATTCGTTTGTAAGTGTACGGTCGGCTTCTTGTAAAGGGCTCTGTGTTACAGATTCTGATTCACCGGAGCCGGAGTCGGAGCTCACACGGTACATTCTACACCCGAAAGATGGAAGAATGATCCAATACATAAGATTACAGTAGTCTGCTTCTTCGACAGTGAACGGGTTAGGATAACCTCGCTCGGATATCTGTGCACTGTGCTCAGGTATAAAAAAAACAGGCATGTATGCTATCAGCGAGTTAGTTCGTTGTCCTACTACAGAGTTAAAGAAAAACAGTACCCCGTTTATCAGATTTTCCAACTGTAACAATGTGGTGCGTTCTTCTGCCGCGAGTCCCCCATTTTTCTCCTTCAACGCGAGTGACCTTCGTATGGCGACCGCACATATGGGGTCCGCGATCCAAGACCAAAACTCTCTCGATTTAAACCAGTTAACGTCCAAGGCCACGTGGTTTGGTGCGTTGGTGTATATCTTTCCTCTGAGTTCGAGCATCGATTCCAGTCCCTGCGTATGATGCAGCGCGCGATCTAGAAAAACCAGATTCTCTCTGACGCATTCCGCGTATTGGTTGTGACCGAAATGCGTTAGCAACTCGCTACCAATCTGAGCAAGTTCATTATCAATGCTATTCATGGCGGAAGAGTTGAAGAGGGCCAGGCGAGGTCTCACGGTCCAGCGTTTGGATTGAACTTCCTGATCGGGCTCTTGGGAAACAGGTACTACCATGTTGCGTGTGTCGAATTCCAGCACGGATGCAGGGTTGTTGATTTTAGCGTACCATTCTCTGGTGTATGCTAACTCCACCATCTTGGCCTCGGTTATGACATTGTGATTAGTTCTCATTAAAGCATCCAGGTGACTTTGGAGTTTTTCTCTGCGGTCACGAGAAAACAATTCCTTGGGATTACCCACACCGTGGAGACTACGAAGAGGTACACTGACTACCGCTCCGTCGTAGCGATGAATGTGGGAGACGGAAGGCGATCGCTGGGTGAGATGCTTGTAGTTAAGTTCGTCGGACTCCGTGGTAGAAAGCACGTGATTGTAATTGATTTGACTTAGAGCAGGTGAGGTACAGCCCACTGTGAAATATTCCCACTTGAACCCGTCAGAGTTGGAAAACGCTTTGTCTTCCGTCGACGTGTTACAGTCACCCCCGTGTTCCATCTGTACTCCGTCTACGCGAACAATCGGTATCTTGTCACTCGCACCCCCTCCCACTATAATGTAGTGTACCTTGGTGGCTCCAGAGGAGTCGCGAAGCGCGTTGTCGTGCTCGAAAGGTAAACCTTTGTCGTGCAGCTCGTATTGTGGGACTTCGCGTATGGTATATTCGTGGCCCCCGGTCGCTTTCACCGTTTCGTTCTCCATGGTGTACATAATATATTCGGGTGCGAGCACAGTGTCTTCGCTCACAATCTGACAACGAACACTCGCGTTGCTTTTCCTGGACACGATTCTGAATAAGCTATCGCCCATGATTACGACCTCAGGCCTATCGCTATCCAGCACTCTTCTCGCATTCTCCAATGCGCAAAGGAAGGATTCGGGTTGTATGTTGATCATGCCGCACATAAGCTCTGTCATGGTCAGCACGCAGTCTAACCTCTCGGCTCGAGAAGACGTCTTGGTGCGCTGGACGATCCTGTCGGTAAGAGTCGGTTGCGCCGTGCAATAATTTAGCACGTCGATAGTTCTGGTCAGTTCCCACGCTGTGCTAACGCTGCCGAGCTCTCTGGAGATTAAATCTGCCGCCGTAGAAGGATTCGTGATCCCCAAAAGAGCCCCGAAATGCATCGAGATAGTCCTAGCTCTCGGCTTGAACTCTTGACTGTATTCTCTAGACTGCACTCCGTTGGTTATGGTGTCATAGGTACCATACTGAGCCTCGCGTTGATCTGTGATCCTGTAGAACTTGCGAAATTTGGTACCGGTAGGTATCATGCTCCTGGGAACCATTGTCTTGTACACGAACCCGGCGAGTAAGCGGCTTGTTTCACTCTGTTGGATGAACAACGCGACTCCCATGTGAGCTTGCGATATCATGAGGGTGCAGTCGGTTACAATCGAACTGTTGGTAGCAGAGGCCCTGATTATTTTATTTACCATTTGTTTGGTAAACTCGTCATGGTGATTGCATAGAAAGTCGGGTGATTTGATCAACCGAGTAAAAGTTTCCCATGTTTTTAACTTGTAACCGCTGGGATCCAACGTTATCACATTCATGGTTGGTTGCCGTAGAAATGTTCTCTTCAAACAAGTGCAGCTCCTACAGGCGTGCGAGAGACTTTGTCCAGTTTGGTGTGTGCCCCGTGAGAGCGAATCGGGAGTCTATTCAGAGCGCGCGTCATTTCAGTCATACGATCGTCGTAGTACATTAGTAGGTTCGAATCGTTCCCGTGTTTCCGCAACAATTTTTCTGCAATAATCACATCCGTGGTTGCGTCTATCGCATTTCGTTTCAGTCGGGACAGCTTCAGTATACGGGCACGAGTCTCATCTGGGTTTCGTTCGTCCTCGTCACTGTCATCGCTGTCCTCTTCATAGTAATAGTCGGTACCACGGCCGGTTCCCACGTAGTCGCTTAACGATTGTCTGTTGCTACACATACAGCATAGGGCTCGAAACAGCAGCCAGAACATTTTACTTTCACTTGATTGTGTGTGTTACTTAGTTTTTTTTGTTTGTTTTTTTAAGTAGTAAATATACGGTGTTATTGATGTTAATCATACGTAACACTAGTCACACTTAGGTCACAGTCATTATACACCAAAACAATTTTGTTTTTTACAAAAAAAAAAGTAAGACATGACCGAGGGACTATACGATCTCGAGAAACAGCTGGCTATGGTTGCGTTAAGAAATAGACCGAACCCTTCCGAGTTCGAGCGTTTCGTGAGAACAGATAATCGTAAATGCGCCAAGAGTCGGTCTCAGACCATAGACTACGAAAACTACGGATTGTTACCTATTCATCGCGACGTGGAGTCCTGGGTGTACGTCAGCGATGACCCTCAGTTGGCCATAGCGATAGAAGAGATCGTCAACACGTTCAGCCCCACGCTTTCCATAGAGCTGCTGCTGTATAATATACTGGGGAGCAACGGTGATAGTCCCATGTGCTTGGTACGGTATCTGGTCAACTACTACTCATCCAACCACGTACATCAACACATTAAGACCACGCTGAGGAATATGATCCGCTGGATTGTATTAGCCGGGTTCGTGCCCTGCGTCTTTGTGCCTTGGAAGAAACTCAGGTTGCTCGGTGTGGGTTTATCTGGCAACGCAGCAATAACGAATTTAGTTACATCACCTCAGGCGGTCCGCGATCCCGGGCATATGTACTCAGATGCCGAGGGAGCCAGATGCACGCGAGTTACACGAACCCGAGGTCCGCTTTCACAGCGTGCAACTTATTTCAGGCCGGCGGCGGATGGTCTCAGTTTACCCGCGGCGGCGCTCGAGGCGGTACAGGAGCACGAGGCTCACGAACATGCTCTACTGTCCGTGTTGCAAGTGCCGCTCGATAAACTCGCTGATACTTTACAGCTACTGATGAGCAATTCGGTCCCCGCGGCCCGTGCGGCTGTTGTGTGCAAGATCATCGGAGACTGGATCGATCGCGACGGCACTCTGAGCCGGGACCCGATGAAGGAGACCGAGCTCAAAATAGCCACCGTCGCCCTGTGGGGTGTGATGAAAACATTCGAACACGGCCGGTGTCCCGTGGTACCCGAATGTAAGACTTCATCTTGCCTGGCCTTCTACGATAAAGAGACCCGTCTCGTTACGGCGGCGATAGATGGAGTGCTGTATGATCGCATATCGATGTGGGATAGTTGCTGGATATCGGGTTCAACTGTGTCCACGTTGGCCAAGAGGGTTTATCCGACAGCAAAGAGCTGGGCTACTCTCTTTCAGAAAATCATGGACGGTCTCACGATGGCTTCGAGCAGGCACATGTACACCACCACAAACGTAGACCGTTCGTCTTTGACGCACCTAGCGGATGTGATGCTCTCTTCGCGTGGGGAACAACAGAGATCGGGACTTTCTGTGGCTGGGAACTCCTTCGATAAACCGTTACTAGACAACCTGTCCAGGTTCATGACAAACGATCATCAGACTGATATGTTTGGTTTGAACATGAACGAGTTACCCGACGGCTTTATGAGATCCGGGGTAGGTACCACCGTCTCGGATCATAAGTCTGCCAGTGTGTCACATGCTCTGAGCAAGATGATGAGCTCGATGGTGTCGGAGGGTAAAGAAGTTTTGATCGTGAGACAATTTATCCGAGATGTGACAAGGCAGCCGGATGTAGCTTTGGAAAATCTCAAACGCGACTGTAAAGACCGCGGATTACTGGCAATGGCAGACCTTATCGTCCGACAACTCAAGCGTGCGGCCGATCCGAGGGATGAGGGCCCCGTAACGGAGCTCGGTTCGGACGTTAAACTCGTGTGCAGTTACCCGGCTTCGGTCAGCGTTGCCCACCTGGAAGAGACCTTGAGCATGTGGACCAATTTTTGGAGGAGTTCGCTATCGGGGTTTAGTCAGTTCAGCCGGAGACACAACACGATCCAGTACAACAACCGGGACACGGTGAGAGACCTAGAGTCGGGCTCACCGGTTCACGTTTTCCATTCCATGCTGGTAAATTTATTAAACACTTCGGGACTCGCTTTCGCGGACAGCTTGTCCGGACGAAGGCCTGACTCATCGCTTACGGTGAATGACATCATGCTTACGCGGCCTTCACTGCATCCGACCGCATACGGCTTACTTTTGGCTAACAGATTGGGCCTGAGACCTTCGGACGTGGTGAGATACGAAGACGTGTACCCTGTAAACAACGGCAGTGAAGCAACCTCAGTCACATCAGCAGACAACCGGTACTCTTCTCCTTTTTCGTCGGATATGACTCGGGCTCGGGATGAACCTCATCGGGGTCACCCCGGAGCTGACCGTGCGAAGGAAGCCTTGGGTGAAACGCGTTAGCCTCGCACTCCAAGACTCTCACCTCCCCTACGACTGACTTATCTTGCCCGTTCGCACGACAAGGCTCCTCAATGGCGGGTCCCGTTTGACTCTCGAGGCGACCTGTGTCGACACCGGAATCCAGAACTCCCACGGTGGCGTCCCCCAAAGTCAGCTCGTGGGGAAAATCGCACCCGTTCACAGCAGGTTTCTCAACGACGGGCCCCGTGTCGATGACTGGATGACCGACCCCGCTCTGCACCACCAGCGATTCCTTGTTGCACGGTGATCTCATCGTTACGTAGGGAAAATTCACCTTTGTCATCGTGCGCTTCTTCCTCAGCGTAGTCCTATCGCGGCGTCTTTTGTTAAATTTCAGTCCCACAGCTGATACGGTGTATTGTGGCTTATTTTGTGAAGTTTTAGTATCCAAGCAGCTTTTGTATCTTTTACGACTAACTCGGTTGCATTCATCCTCGCCACATGTGGTGCGCTCTCGTTTGCTGTCTCCGCGATGTTCTTGGGTTCGCATTTGATTTTCTCCCTGCGTCAGAGAGTCACAATTGATAAGTTCGACCATTGCACCAGTATGATCTACGTTCGCTTGAACCAGGTTTGCTGTGTTCGAGTCCAGATAACACCGACCCAGCGCCGGATCGTCTATCGTGATCACCACGCGCCGTTGCTTTGCGTATAGCTGAGCTCGGCCTTTTATCATCCAAAGAGGTTCTAAGCTAAGTTCTGTCAGATCCTCGAGAGAGACTCTCATCCAAAACGTTTTGTTTTGCGCCTGCATGACGGTACAGAGAGCCGTGTCGATAGAGACTCCCTTAGAGCGTAACGTCTCCACGAACATGTTGGTTTGATGGAAAGGAGAAACCTTTGTCCCCGCACACCTTTTGTGTTTCTCCGTAGGTCTATATTGTACAAACAAATATTCCCCACGTACGAGCGCGATGCCTAACAGGTAATCGAGCGTAACCACGGTTTCCTCTATAACATCGAGACACCTATTGTCGAATTCGGCGTCTACATCTTGCTCTTTTCTAGGCTGTTCTGTCGGCGAGGTGCCGCGTTGGATGCCGTGTCGAACCAAGTTGGGCTGATGTGAACGCGACAACATGATTTCAGGACGGCGTCAATTCTTTCGCCAGATATTGAAATGTGACATCCAGGGCCGAGGAAAAATCCTGATCGGAACGATAGTGAACCAGATTTAGGTCGGCGAGACTTTGTCCAATTTCACACATGCCCCTCGAATCGCGGGGTCTGTAAATAGGGTCGCTCCAGCCCGAGCTGCTGTCCACCACCCAGGTCGGTCTCTCTGAGTGATCGAACAGCTGACGAGCTGGCACTCTGTTGCCTCTTGACGCAATTTCAAACAGCGCATGCCGCCAGAACTCAGAGCGTGGTAAAGACACACGACAACAAGGGCACACCGCGTACTCAGAACAAGACGCAGGGTCACAATCGCATGACTCATGTTCGATGTCTTTCCATATCCCGATCGGAATAGTGAATTCCGCCTTCTTCATTGAATCTGGTCCTAAACCGTCGTCGGTCACGGTTACCGTATCTGGAATTAGCTTCATGTATCCAAACACGCTTCCACTTGACAAATACAAAAAATGCCATTCTCCCATTAGGTCTGTGTCCTGCGACCGCACCGCGTCCGTAGCCGGGTTTGTCTGGCCGGCTGCGCCTTGGCCTTCGAGTTCGCGTATGTAATCTTCTATACAGTTCAAGCGTTTAGTGCAATTCGCAATGAGGTCTTTGAGCTCCTTAACCTGTGCTTTCACGTTGGTTTCCGCCCGGAGTTTGGTGTCCGATCGGCCGCTTGTCACCAGTAGCGATTCGAAGTGTCTGTTTACTATATCCCACACCTTAAACACCTCATCGCATGAAATTAAATGGGAGCTTCCCGAATCACATTTGTGTGCCATGGATTTTTATATTTATATATTTATATATATATATATATATATTTTTTCCTTTCTCCTCTAATACTTGGTGGCACTGTGTTTTTTTCCGTATACACGAGACACCTTAAACAACCTAGAGTTTTTTATTGCGCTTGTGAGAGTATCTGCACTGTAGCCTAGGCTTTCGACGTCAAGCTCGGCAAAAGTGGGGAATCCACTCGGAGCACCGCGACTAGGTTGTTTTTCGAGATGAACCACCACGGTAGCGATGAGTTCGACTCTCGCAGTGACCTTGTTTTCGCTCTTTAGGTACGCTTCGTGTGCGAGTAATATTCTATCGTTTAACTCGCTAGGATTATCGAGGAGCCACGGGACGAGATGGATAAACTCCGGGTTTCTGAGGTGGTAATTGGTAAGCACCTTATCCTGAAATGAAGACAGTTTACTACGATAATGCTCAATAAATACACGTTTCATCGCGTCCCTATATCCGGGCCAATGACTTGCGTCACTTCGGTTTTTCACACGTAGGAAATACATTTCCGTGAGATACACCAAACACAATTTCTCTTTGGATGTCAGCATGCCGCGTCGTTCTTGAGCCATCTCGCAGCATAGCCTGTTGAGATGCACGTGTATCTCCATGAGATTGGCCGCTGTATCTAGTGCGTTCGAAAGTTCTTCGGTTACCTTCTTGACTCTCTGCGAATTTATAGCCATCGAGGAGAACAATTGGTGGCGGGTCTCCTCACCCGCCACGTTCACGGAAGAAAAGAAGAAAGGTGTATGAAAGTGCTTCTTAGTTTTTTTCATCCTAATGACTACGGTCAATGGATTGGCCACCCCGTATACGTAAGACGTCAGGTTTTCGTTGCTAACCTTGAACGGCTTGGTGGATACCATGCAGGTTCCTTGCGACAACCCTATCGTCTCGAAGACTCCTCGGAAGTAACACTGTAGCGGGCTCTTGGCATTGGATGTGTAGTTCGCGCTACGGCTTGGTTTAGAGGAGAATTCTATACGGGTGTTCTTGTAGCCGTCTTGGGAACATAATTTCTTTTTATCCGAAACAAATCTCAATCTGCTCAACCTCCTGGTTCTTGTCGTATTAGACTGTAGCTGTGCGTATTGTCTGTGTTGTGCGGAAAACACGGTCGAGCTAAACTTCTGGTTGCCTACGGTGTTGACGTGTAATACGTGAAGGAGCACACCGTTAGCCAATTCAACCACACAGCTGCCTGTTCGCCTGAGCGTGTCGTCAGCGTACTCGGACCGGTGAGCGTTCGTCGAGCTCGGATTCCGATTCTGTGGCCGCTGCGTACACACGAGTACATTCGGGTTAGGTTCGATTCGGTTCGGGTTTATGAAGCCAGTGGTATATGTGTTTGTCGTGCGTGATGTCCAAGACCCACAAGGCGCCCAGCCAGCACAGGCGGGAGGATCGGGATTCGTAAAGGCGAGCGTTCGAGGGTCCGACCCTGTCTCCTTCGGAGCCCCCGGTGTCTCGCTGAGGCGGTAGCACCGGACACCTTCTCCAGCGAGCTGAACGTGGTTCACGGGAGCGGTCATTGTGCCGCGAGACCGGATCGTGTTTGCCGTGCAGGAATAAGGCGGCCCTGAGCTCGGTGGGACATAAACGCAGCGAGTCCTGCGGTTTTGCGAAGAATCTTTCCAGATTATAGAGCAGGAGCTTGCGATTGCCGGCGTACACTAAGACCAAATGAGACCAAAGGAGCTCTACCGCGATCTTTGTATCCGCCGAAACATCCGGGGATCTGGCGATCTCGCCCCATTCGGCCGGCGGCGCAGCTGAAAGGTTGTCCGTCACGTATTGCAGAACCCTGTTTTCAAATTCGACGACTTGGTTTCTGGGACCTTTGAATTGCTTCCGATGGTCCAATAAGGCTGCCGCTGAGACGCTGGCCCGATCGTGACAGTCTGTTAAAAAGCACAGCCTGCAGTACACGGGCAGTAACTTTCCTACAAAATTGATCGCGCAAGGACCCGTGGCTTTCAAATCCGCAAATGCCCCGTGTTTGCTGTGATCGAAAGGAAGGTAGTCTCTAGCTCGAGGGGACCAAACGTTAGGACCCGAGATCAACGCCCTGTGCTTTACCAAACAGTCTATTAAGGCTTCGCTGTGCAATTTGATTTCGATCGCGGCGGCACACTCCAGCTCGTCGACTAAATATTTTAGAAAGAGATCGTACCTCACTATGTCCAGGTGCAAACCGGGGCGTGTACCCGGTCGAGCCGAAAAGGGAACACCTGAACTCTTTTTCACCGCGACCGCCATTAAGGTATGCTACAGCGAATTGCCGAAGTGGAATGCCCGCGATGTGAACTCGAGGCTCCGGTCGAGTGACGGTTACGGTGATGACGGCGCAACTATAAAAAAACCTAGGTTACAGAGAGACCGTTCAAATGACGAACACTCGATTACCACCGACGGCGAATACAGGCGACTGTATTGTGAGCTGAGAAATAACGCGTTGGCGGAGATAAGGACTCTGGTGAGACAATATGTGGAAAACGTGAGCACGGCCTCCGCCTCCTATGACTTCATGAACATATATGGGATATGTACATTCCATCCACCCACCCCTGTTAAAACGCACATTGGAGAGCCGCCGCATACGTGCAAGTTCACCCGCTTACAGGCCGGTCTCCGGGACCAACATAAACTCGTTGAGGTTAGCGGGATCCTAAGCCCGCTTACGAGTGCCCGGGTCCAGCAAGGTGTATTAGACTTGACTTTGTGTCAAGAAGCGGATTACCACCATGCAATCGAAGAGTTCGCGAGACTGAATCCTCGCAGCAAAATGAGACTTCCGAGAGTATCTAACCCCAACTTGGGTAGCACGCTAGGAAGCTTAGAGAATCAGTTTATTTTCACCGTAAGAGAGGACCTGCACATTTTAGGGTGTTCTTATAGGCAAATTGTGATCATGGTAGAACTCTTACACCTGAATCTACTACATTTTCTACATTCATAAATCTATGCCGGTGACTTTTGCGACCGGGCTAGTGCAATGGTGTACGTGTTTTCAAATAAATAAAAAAAAATTGAACTCAAACAGAGTCGTACTTGTGTTTATTTGTGGGAACAGAACACACCAAGTATAAGCAGTACATATAATTGAGCAGTAAACATAATAAACACATGCAATGCCACAAGACAATGTTCATAATTCAGAGTCCTCGAGCACAAAACTGATGTCTTCATCCGTGTCAAATATCCTCAACTCCTCTTCAGCATAAGCCTCATGACTTCCGGGGCGAAATCCAGAGACATCCGGCTTCACAACGGATGAAGCTTTTGCGTCCGATTGATTGTCCGCTAACCGGATCCTCTTGTTTGCCTCGTTGACGTAGTCATCTCCGCTTCGTTTTAAACCGTAGTCCGAGCAAGAGGGGACGGTAGAGTCGGTGTCGTGATCGGGATCGGCATCCTCGATCACTTGAATCTTGTTCTTTTTAACGGTGGCCACCAGCAACTTAAATTCTTCCCGGTCCATATCCGGAGCCAACATCTTTATGCGACTCACATGTATCTGAGGAAACACCATTGAGATCTCTCTCCTGATTATCTCCATCACCTGATCTACAGTAAGCTTTGTGCTTCTCGAGAGACATTCGAGTTCACTGGCTCCATTTCGGTAGTACAACTGTACATCCACACAACTATTACTGAAGATGTGTATTGGGTAGAACCACATCTTTTTGGTTAGTTTACACGTCGCGTAGCTTTTCCCGGAGTTTGCAAATATCCTCAGGTTGGACAAGATCATTAGAGGAGCTTGTACCACGTGCTTTTCATTTTTGTACAGAGCCGCCGCGCTCAGTCTTTGTTTGTTGCTTAGGAATACCACTCTGTTGTAGGAGACGTTTTTCTCCGTCATTATCCTCTCGACGGTGCTTCTCGTGTCGCCAATCAAATTTAGCGATTTCCGTAAGTATTCAGGGAGAGTTTGATTTTTAGCACTCAACCATTCCATCCTACCTAAATATTCCGAACGAAAGCTATCGGACTGGCTGAACATAGCCCCTGTGAATTTTAGCAATTCGCCGTAGTGGCTATTAAGCGTGTTGACGGTAGCCTGAGGTCCGTCGTTGTCCCGGCCTATTTGGTTGGACTTGAATTTGGTGCACATGGCGAGGGATGGCAGACTCCTGCACACGATCACGTCGTTCGATTTGGGACCGTAACTCACGCGGGCCAACTCGGCACACAGGAACCCAGTAACTGCGATCGTCATCTGTCTCATCGTCATGGCTAAGGTTAACATGCACATCGGCAGTGCTCCGTGTGCTGCAGTTAGTTGGTACTTGCTACTCGTAGATAGAGTCTGGGTGTGTATCAGGCTGTTGTACCCAGGATCGTTCAGGCACTTGACGTTAGCGACTTCTGTGAATTCACCCCGGTTGAACCTCTGGTGAAAACGGGCGTAAAAGTACATATCTGACACGGTTTTCATATTGGTGCCCCTCGCTCTGTAGCTTGTTGACAATACACTGCGTATATTGCCGGTTGGGGAACCTTTGGGATCAGAGACTAAGGCCGCGGTCAACATAGTCTTCATCAGGGTGTCACTCGCCATTCCCAGGGCTACTGCTGTGAACGAGCCGAAGGTCACCTGACTTGTGGGTCTTTTCTCCTCGGGGCCAGTGTAAACCCTACCGAAATGAAGGGAGGTACCCTTGTCTTGTTCAAAGAATCCCACTCCGGTTATGTACATGCAGCTGTCCTGAAAAGAGCTCAGCTCAGCCATCATGTTAGCGCTCCGATGACGTACGGCATTGGAAAACGTACTCATGGATCGTTCTATGGTGTCGAGCGCAACGTCAGATAAATCGCTGTTGGCGTGACACGGCAGCATGTTGCAAATCGTTCCAAAAACGGCGCCTTGAGTGAACGCCATGACGTTGTCAGACACGAGATACGCCGCGATCTTTCTCACCTTTTCACCCGTTTGTCCTCCCAATAGTCTCAACGTCTTATCAGCAATGATTTCCAACCTATCGCCCATCTGCGGTGCTACAAACCACAGTTTCCTGACAGTACGCTCCACGGTCTTGCGTTTCATGCGGTCCAGGATACTGCGTTCTGTCCAGCCCATCTCCGTCGAGTCAACGACATCGGCGCCTATGTCGTCTAGCTCGAAGCCGGTGAACAGCCTGTAACGCGACGGTTTCGAATGATCGTCACTCCTCGGCCTGCCCCATTCTTGATCGTAATATGGGATGAACATGGGCTTTAAAATAGTAGCTGCACACAGGGGGTGATTGTGGTTAGCTTCAAGAAAAACGGACGAAGCCACACTCATGACGGTGGCGAGGTGCGCATCTTCCATGTAGCCGCTCATAAACACAACCATGAGTTGAATTAAATAAAGGAACAGCATATGATCGGGTTCCCGGTCCGGGTGATTGGGTATATCGGCGCAAAGCCCATCTTTGTCAAAGAGGCACAGTAATTTGTGCAACAAAGACAGTATCGCTTTGGCTTTGTTTCTGCTGAATGACACCAACACTTGGGAATACCACTCATCCTCGTGAGCCACCGCGGGCGATAGTACATCCGCGGCATCGCAGAAATCCTCCCCAGTCAAGGTTTGGCGGTAGACGGACAAGACCACCTCGCGAGAGAATAACCCGCACATACCTCGGAACAGCGCACGCTCCAAGTCCGCGTTGATTTTAGGGACACTCTGCAGTGCTAGAAAGTGGCCTAGGTGTTCCGCGTGCAGTTTCAACACTTCTCCGGGAAACAAATCAGGGTAGTACAGATGCAACACGACCGGGGAGTCGAGGAGCAGCGGGGCGAATGGACGCGTGCCGCAGGGGTAGACGACTGCACCATCCTGTGGTCCCGTTGTTACGCAAAATCCGTCCTGTTGCAGGCTTACCTTGAGTGCCTTCACGCAGTGTGCCATTATAAACCAAGGGAATTGGGATCCGCCTCACAAATAAAAACAAGTCTCGTCAAGTTGCTGATGGCCAAAGCGAAACTCGGAGACTGCAGCAGCGGTTACAGGTTCTGCTTGTGTATGTGGGAGGAATTGTCTTCGGCTCTCGTCGAGGGGGACTCGGACACTATACTGCCGGACAAGTGCACCTTAATAAAGCTCGACAAACGTGAAGTGATACTCAGATTGGCCCTCTTGGCTGATTTTTACAGGTTCCAGAAAGATGTTCTGTGTTTTAACAAAGACGAATCGATAGACAAGCTGAGGCTCATCAGAGCCGAATCTTTAAAGTGTCTCACGAGGAGAAGGTCCCACCCAGGACCTCTGTCCGAGAATCTCGACTCCGACCGACCAAACCCGAAACAACTAAGCTGCGAACACTACACGCTGCATACCGCACGCGTTGCGAAAAAACACGAGGTCACCGCGGGCGTCGGCTCAACTAAGCGGGTTTACCGCCGCACCGGCAGCGAGTCAACACGTATTGGAAACGTGCACAACCGTGACTCGTGTGCAACGCGACCTTTGCGTGGCGTAAAAAACAGCGAACCCAAAAAATCCAGCCGGTCACGGACGGCGGCGAGGGGCAGACAACGTAGGATAGTACCGTCTGATGACCCAGATCGCGAGACAGACCCAGTGAAATGGTCACTGTTGACTTTTTCGGGAAGTTGTAAGTCGTATTACAACAAATCGGTAGAGGCTTTTCAAGTCGTCAAGACTATCGGACATCCTACGCTTACTCTCGAGTCGGAATGGGCCCTCAGTTGCTACTACAAACTTGCGGCCGCGTATACCACGGACAGCCCGTTGGAGTTGGCCGCCGGTTGCATGCCGCAGTTACGTGATGCCGTCGATATATTCCGCAGGGGGCAGTTTCACAAACTACGGCAACTGAAACCCGAATTGCAAATGCTACTGTACGCAGTACTCAACTGTTACATTAATTGGATCGATCACAATCAGAGGCAGATATTGGTCGTGCCGAACCTACCGCCGTCAGAACCAAAAGCGGAAGGCGATCTCAGATGCTCAAGATGTCTAAAAAATCAAACGTTTCACTCTTCCGAAATCAAAGGTAACCCTAGAAACATCGACGTCGGGTTCGACTTTCAGTCGATGAAGTTCGGGTCGTCGTGCTGCTCTGCTCCCACAATCAATGTGCCGCTCAGCACCAGAGACGCAAACACCTGTACATTCACCGAGATGAAACAAATGTACATGGCATGTCCAAAGTGCGCACAGACCATTTTTTCCGAGGTACTAGTGGACATCGAAACGTTATCCTCAATGTGTGTCACCTGTTCACCCGCGGACCTGTCGTGAGCGCCGTTTTTAGGGTTTTTTGTTGTTTTTTTTTACCCACTGTCATGTCTACCACATCATACACAAAGATTGACTTGCTCAGAGCGGTCCACGCTATACCATTCGCGTTATTTAAGGATATAGTGCGTAGGCATTATTGCATCGACGAGCTTAACGTCGATATGTGGAAGAAACAATGCGCCCGGCAAGGTCTCACCGCCAAAAACAACAACGTGCACCTATACCTAAACATAACAAACAGACTGGGCTGTAAAGAGGGTTTTACCAGGGATATCATGGCAGCTTATAGTAATGTCTGCGATGCAGGGGGTGTAATCAGCGAGGTACACCGAACTGAGCCGGTCGAAGGGCCGGATGTGGCACACGTAACGTTTGACACGAGTTACATAGAAGCTCTCACTTGTAATACCACCCGCAATTACTACCAAGAGATGCATACCTGGGATTCGTACGATAGTGACTGTTGTGAATACGAAGACAAAGATCCCTCAGATCGCGAAGACTCCGTTGCGTCTCCCTCGACCACCGGTAGCGGGACACATGAGACAGTACAGCCGTATGGCGGCTGTGCCACAGTGAAACCCATTCTAGAATGTGACTTTCTGCCCGTATTGGAAGATGACACCGTCGAAAGCGGAGATCTCTCGGAGCGCGAAAACCGACATTCCAGTGTGACGCCTTCGGCCACCGGTAACGAGACGCGGGAAGCGGGATACGCAACAGCACATGAAGCGGTACAGCCATATGATGGTGCCAACGCGACACCTGATCGAAAAAGCAACCCTCTGTCCATAATAGAAGATGAGACTGTAGAAAGTTACAATTATGTCATCGAAGACGGTTGACGGAGCCCCGCATACGTTCTAGTTCTTAATTGCCGTTGGTTGCTGTTGAGACTATATCGATTCATGTACATTAAAATAAATTCATTTGTTGGCCTGTTACTGTGTGTTTGTATTTTTTTTGTAAAAAAAATACATAAAAGAACTATTCCTTTCAGCAAGAGAGAGGGCGAGATGGAACCATGTCAGAAAGGCGAGTGGGGTTCCATGTATCACTTGATTATACACTTTGACCACGTTGAAGATATAAGTCAATTAGACTACACGTGGGTGCACATTGCGGACATAGAGAAGCGAATCCCCATTTCGGTCAGTCTTACTGAACCCGGTCTCGACGGGATGTATCGAATCCCCATTCGGGTTGGATTGACAACAGGCAACAGCTGGATGGTGGTCCGAGTCACGTACGCAAACGGGGACCACGAGTACGGTCTCGTTACGGCTAAACATTTCTCCAACATGTACACTAAACCAGATGGTCACGAGTTGAAGAGAGTGAGTCTTTTATCTCGAGCACCCTTAGCCTGGGTTAAAGCACACGTACCTTCGGATGTTAAAGTTTACCCTTTCTCCGGAGATACGGTGTGCGGGTACCAACCCGAGGCCATCGTGTCGACAATATATTCTACTATGGACCGTTACTTTCGTAACATATTGCATCGCGTCCCCAGTGTCGAAATAGAAGCGGCCGTGGCGGAGCACGTTAGCAATACACTGTCCATACTCGCAGCGCCACTGGCCTTGAAGGTTGTGTACGAGCAGAGCAGATTAACGCTAGAGCGGCTACGTCGTACACAAGAGAGAAAGTTTGCGATCACACCAAACCCTAAAGACTGCCTTTGGGGTAGTTATGTATTATGGCAATTAAACCCCGATAAGCATTCCCTCACACGTACGACTGTTAACCAACATGCGCCCGATCCGCTCGAGGGTACCTGGTTCAGCGTGGGTCTCACGTACGGTGGATTGGAATTGAGGAAGTGTTATTCGAGTGCGGCTTACTCAAATGAGATTTTGAAAGCTCCCTATTGGGCCGTGATACTCACCGCGTTGTGCAGCGGAGCGCTTGACCGGTGGTCAAACGAGACGCATAAGCTTCTTTCCTCTCTCAGAATTCACCACCCTCCATCACTAGACAGTGACCGCGAGGTAAACGAGCTCTGTCAACGGTGCGGTTATACCTTTGCAGCTAACCCGGCTACGTGTATTCCAGAAGCTAGGAGGGTTGAGGCCGTGATACAAATAGATAATTTGCTGTTGGGTGACATTTGTACGACGTTGTGTGCCACGGTCATCGATCCATCTCGTGCATATGGCTCAACGCATACCTGGCTCCACTCGCAAGAATCGAGATACTGTCTCAATCACAAGAGACCATACAGCGCAAGTCGCGAAGAAAAACGAGATCTTGAAACATTCAAACGGCTCCGGGGACCCGCCGAAGAAGAAGCAGCAGAAGAAGAAGAAGAAGAAGAAGGAGAAGGAGAAGGAGAAGGAGAAGGAGGAGGAGAAGGAGGAGGAGAAGGAGGAGGAGAAGAAGAAGAAAAAGAAGAAGAAGAAGAAAGAGGAGGAGAAGGAGAAGACAGGAGACTCGAGGGTCAATGGATACAGGCGCAGAGAGGACGACTTACCACCCCCTCGGGTCGACTCTCCGTGGGAAAGCGACCTCGACCCCACGGATCTGCATACGACAAACGAGACTACGTCCCAAGAAAGAGACGACGTAGGACCAAAGAGCGCAAGCAAAACGAACCTGACCCCGGTTGGTGGCTCTGGCAAAAGACGTGCCGCAAAAACACGTACCTCGGCATCCCCGGAGGAGTGTCTTTGGATAAGCTCAGATTCTGGGAGCTCTACGCCTCACACCATAGACATTACCTACAGCCCCACCCCGAGATCTCCAGATCGAGCGGGATTTGGCGACGATTCTCTTGTCACATTACTGGATATCACGTCAAAACTTTTCCGTTTGGATACACAGGAGGACTTCTCACCATGTAGCACCTCCACGCGACAGGTTTCAGCGGGCGATCAGGGTCAGTGTCCGATTTTAGCTACATTCGAAGCGATGGGGAGTCATTTCCAGAAGCTGGTCACGTGGTTCGAATCCTTCGAAAAGACTAAGGTTTGCGGTGTGATAGGTTTCGATTTAGCTATGGAATTGTGCGGGTGTTACGATCTCGTGGTGCGCAAGGTAGCTAACCACTTGCGAAGCATGTTCGGAAGTTGCGTATACATTAGGTCTATGCAAGACGTATCTATTTCGGATCACGTACTCAGAGCGATATTAAACTCCGACTACAGCACCCTCAAACAACCACTTGATGCCTTAGCGCTCGAACCTCTGGGTGACATACGAAAGAAGTTATTCGGTCGCTCCACTAGCACACCCGTGAACGCGAGCGACATCGAGCACCACATAAACATTAGGTCGAATACCATAATCGAATTAGTCGAGCTACTCGCGTCGACGCTGGCCGAACGCACTCTAGAGCTTACTCGGTGGACAGAGGATTGCAGCGAAATACGAGATAAATTAACCTGCGAGGGCAACTTGGCGCAAAACCTACAGACTATCAACAGTCAACTGCGACGTCAAATAGGGACGATGCAACAAGATTTCAAAAAATTGAAAGTCGAACTGGACCGAGCGAATGCTGAAGCGAAACGCTTACAAGATGATAGAGCTCACCAACAAGATCTAATCAGCTCACTTATAGAAGAGAATGAGCGGGCCAAGGAGCAATGCTCCGATTCTATCACGGAGTATGCGTCCAAAATTAACGCGATGGATACGCGGCACACAACTCAAGTGGAGGAACTCAAACGGGCCCACAAGCAAGCTAAGTCCAAGTGGGACTCGACTTATGAGGAGTTAAAGTGCGAGATAGAAAAATACAAATGTGTCACGGACTCGACGACTAAAAATTGCGATGAGCTGGTTATGCAGCTGACCGAGGATTGCAATGACATACGAGATAAATTAGCTCTCAAGGGCAACTTGGTGAAAAACCTACAGAGTGCCAACGATAAACTGCAACGTGAAATGATGACGATGCACCTAGATTACCAAAAATTGAAAGTTGAACTGAACCGAGCGAACCTGGAAGCGAAACGCTTACAAGACGATGGAGCTCACCAACAAGATCTAATCAACTCACTTTTACAAGAGAATGAGCGAGCCAAGAAGAAATGCTCTGATTCTGTCGCGGAGTATTCATCCCAAATGAACGCGATGGATACGCGGCACGCAACTCAAGTGGCGGAACTCAAACGGGCCCACAAACAAGCTAAGTCCGAGTGGGACTCGACTTATGAGGAGTTAAAATGTGAGACGGAAAAATACGTACTTATCACGGACTCGACGACTAAGAATTGCGATCAGCTGGTTCTGCGGCATGACGAGGAGATCCAAAAATTAACATCGGAGAAAGAAACACTGGCACTCGAGTGCCGTGGGCTCGATGATGCGCTTAGAAGTAGCCGGCTAGAGTGGTCGCAAAGAGTCGAAGCGTTAAGCTATACCAATGACCGTCTCGTGACCCAGCTCCAGGAACGGGAGGACGCGATGGCAAAATTACACGAGGCGCTCTCGATTTGTTCACTGGAGAAGGCTGCGCTTGCGGATGAAAATAACACTCTATCCGAGAACCTGGATTCGTGTGAGGCGCACCGAAAAGATTCGATTAAAGAGAAAATTGTACTAGAGAACATATGTAATCGCTTGGGCGTAACCCAAGTACGTAATCTTGACACCGTAATGAACGAAATAAGAGAACAGAAAGAGGCCTCGGTACGTAGAATCAGCGGCATTTTCACCCAAACATGCCTTAGGCGGGCTAATGTGGATTTCGATTGCGAAATGAAAGACGAAGGCACCGTGACAGACTCACAAGCGCCTCTGTTTCGAGAATACGAGGGTGAATTGTGGGATTTAATCACAAACCTCAACGTGAGCCATAGCCCAATGAGATCATTTAAAAGCCCCATAAAACGTAAAATTTCTTACACTCATCCTACCGAAGTGTACACTAAACAAGAGAAACGTGACCCAGAGCTGAAACCGGAACCGTGTGAGCAGAAAATACGCTGCGGTGCCAATTCGTTTCAAGTAGGCCCAGAGGCACAATATAGAATGATCAAGAAGCCCATTCCCGATTACATTGTAGAACAGTTCAAGTCTGAGGACGATATTATGCTTCTCTATCTGGAACACGAAGCGCCGGTACGCACATTTTTGTGCGTGTTACAGATGGACGATGAGGAAAACCACGAGGAAATTCGACAGTCATCACCGTGTCATTGTATACAGTTTCAGAAGTTGTCAGAGTTGCTTAACTGTGCTATATATGTGTGCTGGACAAGCGGGGGATGTGAAGTGTACGGGGTTGCGCATAGGACCAGTAAACTGTACGTCGTGATAGTATCTACCTGTATACGCGGCAGATCGTACTACATGTTTACCGTAAAATCCGAGGATCGAGACAATTTTCAGGTTTACAATTTGGCTACAGTAAAATTCGGAGAGTATTTTGCAACGCTGGGAGACTTTTTTGTTCATCTCCAGTCAGGTTGTACAGGTCCACCCGTGGAAATGCAAACGACGCGTGACGTTCTGACCACTAACACGGAAGATATTATACTACAAGATGACGTAAATTGTTGATGTTAATTATGTGTGATAATAAAAGAAATGTCTTTGGTCCACGGAAAAGACCCGTTGATTTTATTACACAACAATGAATACTTTTTGAAGTTGCTCAATTAAACAGTTGTATGACAGTTATGATCATGAACATATCCATTACATGATGACACGTACACATAGCCGACCGTCATACTTGCAAAATGTTGCTCAGTGACGGGATATGTAAAAAAATAAACCAACATGAAAATGATATAAACAAGCTTTCTTCTTCTTCTTGTTCTTCTTCTTCGCTTGCATGACAACAGAGGCTGCACTCTCCGCCAGATACAGCATATATTTTTTTAGGGTCTCCGTGTGCTTAGTATCATGTCAAACGGTCGCGTGTACACTTGTACACTACACCGTTGTAACGTGTCGCTCCTCAACATATTCGACGCGTATCCTGGGATAAGCCAAAGACGTTTCGCAGCTCGGGTTAATGTAACAACTTATAATAGATAGTAGAGCATTCAGGTGATGATAATGGGTAAGCTCCAGATACATAGGTCTGACCGCAACAATCTCCTCACGCTTTATCAGCGTTCCATTAGGACATTCGATAAACAATACCTTGACGAGCTCCAGTTTTTGTTTCTCGTAAGAAGTCAGCTTTCTATTTTTCAGAAACAAGCAATTGTACCACGTATCTGGCACGGTTGACATGTTGTGGAGCTGAGTTGCGTAAATAACCCGGTGTCTAATTGTATTCTTTAATATACAATTTAATAAATATATATATACAACCATCACTCAAGTTTTACATGTCTTTATTTTTAACTGTGAACACAATCACAAACAACAAATTTGTTCTTTTCTTTTTTTTTTATTTCAGTTACTTATAAAATTGTATACAATTACACCAACGTAGTCAAGTGCTCCAACTGTCTTTCTATTCTCTCCGTGACACCTCCGTGTCTTCCATCTTGATGTCAATCCCGAGGGAACGTAGGAGCGGCTCATCGGAGAAAACTAGATTGTCAATTATAGACGTAGCCACCTTTGTTCATGTAGTCATAGTCTCTAGTGACAGACGGCTCGCTTATCACTTCGGGGAAATCTTTGTGCCCACCACCGCCATGTACATTGTGGTGTAGTTGTTCTCGTTTACCTCTGAGGATAGTGGATGTCAAGATCATGGTGACTACGTACATGACATAGATTACGAGATTAAATACAGCGATCGAACATTCCACCGTGTGCAGCCTATAGACATCTTTGGTCAGTGGGCGATAAAGTAATTCCATGCAGCCCGCAATCACGGCCATGAAAAGTTCCAGGTTCATCATGACCAGACAGATGAGCACGGTTTTGGTGCGTGTGGTGTTATCGAATGCCCTGTTTGCGTCGGCAAGATCCATCTTGTGTTTGCTTTTTGCCGCAAAGTAACTCAGTACAACACTCACGACCATGGCCGACAATCCGAGTATGAGCAACGCTATCCCTGCGTGGATGTAAGCATACTCGCGTGTGGTGTAGGGGTCCGGTGATCCCGTGGCGGCTGGGGAATCACGAGCCGTCGAGTGTCTGTTGTCGATAAAGTAGAGAAGGTTATTCGGAACAGTGAGAAATCCCACGGTGAGAGACGCGTTGACGGCTATAGCACTTCCCACTTTTCCTCTGAAACGTGCTGTACTTAAAATAGCCACATTTGACACCGGCAGCAGTTTGCTGGTGAGCATCTCCTTTCCTGTGGACACCAGTGAATTTAAGCCGAAAACCGAAGTCTTTCGGCGATTCATGAGGTCGATCTGGGGTTGGTATTCTGGATTAATGACTCTGATATAGTAGATCGAGTGGAATCTTTGGTTTTGTCTTGTTTTGTTTAATTTGGTTGTTTGTTTTTCCCCTTCTCTTTAAAAACTAGGTCTAATAAGCCACAGAACATTTAATAACATGAAGCTACAAGACCCAAGTATCGAATTCAGGATGATATCCGGATCGCTATACGCGAAGTCGGTATTGGATCACCGTTGGTATAAGGTGCAGGGTATTACAAAAACACTCGATTCTATAGTGTCCCTCAGGAAGCGTCGTTGTTCACATAACATGATAACCATGGACCTGTTCGCTAGGATAGTTAAGGATTTGAACACCAACCCGCACAGTTCACTGGATTGGGTACTGAAGTACGCCCAGTATCTCAATGCTCCCGAAGACAAAGGGTTGCAGCTCAGGATGGCCCTGTTGCAGCTTTTCACCTGCAATAAAGTTCCGAGTTACCAGGCCTGCAGACGCGTGTGGGATAAAACGCGCATGTCGACGTGTATAGGTATCGCGGTGGACGCCGACTGTAAGGACGTGTTCAATGGGAAAAAAAGTAAGAGCGAAGTAGGACTTGTGGCTCGCTTGATCGCGACGCAGTTAGAGGGCCTACGTCTGATTCCTATTTGCGCGGGACTAAAGGTAGCGAGCATACCTACGCCCGACATGTCGTGTGACAGGAGGGATCGATACACGTACCACAACGATTGCCGAAAAGGGTGCAAGGGCATCTCGGGTAAATGGGGATTCTACACAGAAGTAGACATGGTGGCGCACGACACCGTGACGAATACCATCGCGTTACTGGAGCTTAAGACTAGACACAATGACGTCCTCGATAAAGCGACATTGTGGCGATACAATGCGCAGCTTTGGTTAACGTGGCTCATGTTTTCGCTCACTTACCCTAGCATGGCGGAGCGATCGGCGGCCTACTTAGTGGTGATCAGACCTGGGACCAATCGAGTTCAGATAAGAAGTTGCTCCAGGCCCTCCATATCTAAAACTATGCGACGCAAGTTTCCTTGGTTGACGTGTTTCTGTCCCCAGGTGCTAAACTGTTTAGCTCCCACCTGCGTGAATATGAGAGTGGAAACTCGATCGGTTTCTGTTGGTCGTAGGGGATCGGCTGAAGAGTCGGACCATAGCAATTTGTGTTACAGAAATATGCTTTTTGAGAAAGAGAAGCTGAAGGCAGTCGCCGCAGTCCGAACACCGAATGAAGGTGGTCAAGGTCCGAGCGCAGAATGAACTTTTTTTTTTCTCTGGTTTGTAACTACATATAAAGGGAGCTTGCTGGATGTAAAAACAAAAAAAAAGTGTGATACCCCGTTCAGGTAGTTGTTACTTTCTTTTAAAACAAACTCTTTTTTTTCTCGCAACAATGGGTTTGGGAAGCAAAGCTATACATATGATGCTAGCAAACCCTCACCTGGCGCCCTTTGAGGTGGTCTCCCCGCCGGACCATACGCAAGAATGGATGTTGATGGACCACCTCATAACAACATTCAAAGTCAAGGCCAGCGATTATGTGGAAGACGATCCGCAAACGAGTATAGTTAACATGGCCAAGACATTAGCGGCATATTACATCGCTGAAAGTCCCAAAACACGATGTCTGGTTCTCGTAAAGGACGGAAAAGGAGCTCAGAAGCCGATCGCCAGACAGACACGCGATCGGTATAAACGTGCACCACATATTGTGTTTTGTAAACTCAATTTGAGTGAGATAGAATACGCTACTATGAAACTTTTAGCCAGTATGGGTATGAAGCATAAACTGTTCCTGGTAACTGGAGCGAACCAGGGTTACGGTAGCGTGCACTCTCGCGAAGACCCCGAGATAGTTATCTCGTTTCATCAAGCGTACCTAAAACAACAACAACAAACACAGGATGCGTACGACACACCCAGCTACGCGTCTGCCAGCAGTCACAAGCATTTCTTTGTTGATTACGATTCCGTGGCCGGAAGTGTACGCAGACCAGAAGGAGTACAAGGTGTATTTGTGGCAACATTTGCCGAGCCCGAAAGTAAGGAATTGGCAATTTTAAGAGATGCTTGTCTACAATGCACTAGCACCGAGGCCGACACGCTGATGATAGAATTAGGGAATAAACTAGAGGGGGCCGTAACACTGTGTACGGCGGATTCTGACGCAGTGGCGGTGTTAACAGCTTGCGGACGACGAGGTCTCACGGTCAGACTGGATAACATGAGTTACAAACGCGAGCGAACAATGCACGCGTCTCCTTTCGGGTACCTGCTGTTCGAGGAGCACGGGAGGTGCACCCGTGTGGCGTCACGGGATTCCGATTTCGCGTCTTGTGACGCCAGGTACCAGACACTCTGCGACATCGAGTCATCCGACGATTATCTGGGGCTACCCTACCGAGATCTCCACGACAGATGGGAAAGGATTATTGCCGAAAATGAGATTTCGGCTTCGAGATCACGCATGGCGAGGTATTTTTATCTGGGCGGTATCAGGGGCTCCGTGTATGGCGAGTTCCTGGTTAGCCTCTTTAAACTGCCTGCGAACAAGACAACGGAAATCGCAACGAATCTCTGTTCATTAGTGACTGCGGACAAGAGCAATACAAGAGCCAAAACTGTCTTCGGTTATATCTTTGAAGCGTTAAGCCCTCCCGAGACGTGGGAAAAAAGCAATACGTCAGCAGAAAAGCGAACGTTGACTTGTCTGGAGTCGATTGGCTCTTTCGGCTGCGACAGCGTCACAGACCAAGTTCGCCGGTCCAATTCTCCAGATACGGTAACATCTCGTGAAGAAGATGTAACCGAACTGAATAAGACTAGGACTGCCCGCCTGAGAGATCTCAAGAGATTGAGCAAGTTGTACATGATGGGTATGGTACCCATGTGGAGCCACGGGAGATTTTTAAAATTAAGTCACATGCGTCACTTCTACATGTGTGTGAAGGACACGGTGTTCCGAGATGATAACGTTCGGAACACCCATCTGATTTTCATGATCCTTTGCGGCACAGACTATAGCCTTACGTTCCCCGGACTGGGACCTATTCGACTGATGACGGGTGCGACCAACAAGCAAGGTTTCTCTTCGTGGTGCCAAGATCTGATACGTGCTTGGTACGCGGAACCCGAAGGCGGATACCATCCTTTGGCTATGAGTCTGGCTCAACTGACAAACACCCCACTGGGTACACGGAGCCACTGGACAGCGGCTCATTGTAATACTTGCGCCAGGACCATGAAATATGTGTACGAACTGTGGACTTTGAAATGTCCAACACCGGGAACTATGTATGGTTTCTCTGTGCTCGACAACGGCGAATGTCGACCCTTGATGTCGAGTTGATCATCCCTAGTCTTCATGATTTCTATAATGTGAGATTCTCACGGTTGTACCGTTTGACTGTGGACGTATTGGTAATAGTTTGTGTACTGTATGACCAATTATGAAGAATTTTATTTCAAAAAATAAAAATGTTTATATAAGCACTGCTGTTACAATGTCTTTATTACACAGAGGGTTCATAATATGCACCCTAACCACGTACTGCTATTCCATTATGAGAACTCAAAACACACACATACACACACGCATACAAGTTAGACTACGTATACCTGTATATTTATGAATCAACACAACTGTCGAGCACCACGAGTTTCACATAGTCACAACAATGCCTTGTACACGTAGCCGCGGTCTATGTGGCAAGGGAGCCCAAATGGAGTCCCAGGTGGGTCAATGTTACAATCGACTACACATGACAATGATAAAAAATTTAAAAAATGAAATTTTAGAACTAAAGCGGACACTGACGTCAGAAAGAGACCGATACGGTGAACGTCTTCGGGCTGCACAATCGGATTCGGTGACAGCGCACGATTCCACGAGCCTAGACTCCGCAAACGTTGCGTCGGCGGAAGCCTACGGATACGTTTCACAAGAACTCGAGTTATGTAAAAGAGAACTCAGAGCGACACGGGAGGCTTTAGATCAGGCACGCGAAGAACAAGAATCTCTGAGGGTCGCACTCGCTCACACGCACGCTGCGAACACGGAGATATGCGCTGCAAGTCGACCTCAGGATGCGAGTCGACCTCAGGATGCAAATCACCCTCATTTGGACTGGATAGGACGAAATTACCTAGCGGTCACTCTACCCGAGGATCATATGTTTAAACCCGGGGAATCCGTAACTCCCGCGAAAGTGTTACATAAACTCTTTGAGATAAGAGTAGGTTGTAAACTAGCGAGCTGTTTTACTGTGCTACTGGAGAACATAAACATCATGTTGTCTCAGATGGAACCCGAGTGGTACGCAAAACACTTCGGGTACGGGCACGATGCCCTTATTCACGGAAACAAATACAAATCTGCACACAGGGTGCCCACGGAGGACTTTGCGTGGTTACTGTTTGAATATGGGGCGCACGCTCCACTGATTGAAGTCGTGGCCGGACTCCAGAATGTGCTGAACTGCTCCGGGAAGGGCGGGGTGACCACCGCGGCTTTGTGTACCAGCAAGACCCTGTACAGCTCGTATGTCATGTTGTTCAGGGAAACAGTCTCGCAGGCCTTCAAGTGTTTCGATCGTGTACGTGACCGAGCTTACCGCGTGTACAAGGAGCAAGGTACAGTTCACATGCCTCTCACGGCCGGTTTGTGTACAGAGGCGAACGAAGAATCACAGCGGATCAACTCTCATTCCATCAAGACGAGAGCCTTGCTATCTGTGATTGAAGGCATCGAGCTTCCGTGTCACGTCAACCGTATCGCGGACAACGACCAAGGGACCCGGGTTTTTCGCGAAGAAGACCCGTTTCAATTAAACCAGTCGCTATCTGACTTTCTGAAGCGCAGAGGTGCGGCTAACTCCGATAAAGGTGGGCGGTCCTTCGCCCGCGGTAACGGGGAGGAATTTTCACTTAAAGGTCAGGCTCAGACCTCGCAACAAGCGCTTCTCGAAAAACGAGTGTTGTTTGATTCCCCTTGGCCGGACTCAATTGTAGAATAAAACAAAACAAAAAAAAAGAACCACAAAGCACGCGCTTCGTCTACCACTACGCGAGATGTCAACAGCGAGCGATTCGTCGAACCACGGTGGCACGAGAACGGATCACGGTCCGACTAAGAAAGCCTCAGAGGAACGCGAGAGGGTACGAACGCAAGGCATGAGGTCAAAGGCTATGTTAGCCATGTCCAGATACTGTCAAGAGCAATGGGTGAAGAGAATGTTACGGTTGCATATAGCTCGGGGCGAGACCATGAAATTTGCCCTGTTGAGCGGAGACGCGGGCTGCGGGAAATCTTATGCGATTTCACTACTGGTCGAGAAGCTACAGTTCATGAACATCAGCGTGGCGGTGAGCGCCATGACGAATAAGGCGACCGGGGCTCTGATGGAATCGTGTTCGTCGAACGAGGTTCACACTTTTCACAGGATGATGGGTTTCAAGAGAGAATTGTTGGACGGTAAGCTGTCGCAAGCCGAGTTCACCGAAAGGTACCGCAAAATACACCGGCTCGTCATAGAAAGGTTTGCTGCGCTGCGCCGCTCCAATTGTTCTAAACTGAGCACCGCCCTAGACGCACGGCACTCGTGTGCCGAATTACGCCCGGAGTCGTGTGCCGTGTGCAGTATCATATTTCGGAGGTTGAGGATGCCCCCGAAAGACAATCAGAGACAGGGATCCGCACCGGACATGACGGACGCACCTCCGTTTCTCGGAGTCAACGTGCTAATCGTAGATGAGTATGGCTTATTGACGATGGATTTACTGGAAAGGACTCTGTGTTGCCTGTCCCTGTTCTACGGGTCCAAGAGGGGTCCTTTGATAATATTTTCTGGCAGCGTTTCGCAGCTACAACCCGTGGGTCTGGAGTCACGCATCTGGGAAAGCGAGCGCTTCGAGGGACTCCTCTCCTGTTCGACGCCTCTGTTCGTGAACAGGCGCCAGTTTGAGGACCCGGAGTACGCTGAGGCCGTGACATATCTTCAGTTCAACACGGTCACTGAAGAATCAAGGCGTATTTTCAGGAGTCAGGTCGTTGTTTCCGAACAACAGGTACTGGACCCAGGGTTTCAACCTGCAAAGTTGCGCGTGTTCCACCAGGATAAGCAGCAAAGGAGTTACACTCAGGCATACGTGGCTAAGGTAGCCGAGAGGGTCCGGCTTGAGGAGAAATATCTCGACGTGACAAAAAAACATATCTTGACGACAAAAGGCCCAAAGACTTGGTACGAGGTGCTGAAGCAGGCAACGCAAGCGCTCCCCAAATTATTCTCGATGCCTGCGTATCAGAAGGATAGGTACCCCACGCAGAGAGATTACTTGACTCCGGATAAAGTGTGGATCGGCTGTAGAGTCCGGTTGTTTTGGCACATGGACGTCAACGGGATTACACTCATGGAGTCGCCACTCGCGTCGCGGCTCGGCTCGGGCAAGGCTCAATGCAAACGGGCGCGGCCTACCACAATCACAGACACGGAAGGTATCGTACAGTCTATCACGTCGACAACGAATGGGAAATACAAGGTGTTTCACGTGAAAGGTTGTCGCAGCGGGGATGTATACAAAGTGGGTCTATCTAGTTGGTTCTGTCACAACTGGACGGTAACCACACAGCCGCTGACGTGTATGTTGGCGATGAACACCTACGACTGTCAGGGTTCTACGGTCCACGGAGAAGTGCTGTATCATCCGCCCAGGTGCTTTTCCATGTCACCCATAAAACCCTCGGTGTATGTGGTATTGAGCAGAGTGGTTCGGCGAGAGAACTTGCAAATGACAAACTGCAACTTTGCAGAGGCGGTAGGGCGCGTAGACTTCTACGACGATAGGCTAGTGACATATCGTAAGAGGGTGGAGATGAACTATTCGTTCTGAGGACACGTTACGTATCGCAGTCGCGCGTTTAAATCGCATTCGGACACAGCATAAAAGCATCATCACGTGAGATGACCGGGCCGTGGCACACGTTGACGCTAGAAAAACTAATACAACTTACGACGTCGTCGACCTGTCCCAGAGGGCAATTTGAGAGTCAAAATGCCATTAAGGGGGCATTCGTTTACGGGTGCGACGTAACCGACGACGCGGTGACTCGGCTAATTGGCTCGCCACCCGAGGCCGTTGTACAAGATGACCTCGAATCGTATATTATTCTAAGATGGTGTCCGTGGTACTCTCGCACATTCGGCGTTCTGCCTGAATCTGACCTCAATACACTCACGGCGAGATTATTGGGCACCATAGACAAGACGAAAGATACCAATTCACTAGAACTACTTACAGCTGTGGCAATCGTCTTGACCCATCCTAACGTACCTCATCGTCCCATCTGCCAAGACGTAGCTCTATCTAAGTGCTTCATATTCTGCAATAGCGGCTGACCAGTAACAAAAACAAACAAAAGAAACGAGGGGAAGAAGCAATACACGAACATGTCATCGACCAGATTGCATCGCCCCATCCGCACGTACATGCACTGTTTGACTGACCGCGGGCCAGGTAACATTCAAGTGCCTTACGGCTACTACAAATACAATTCCGAGTACAACGAGTTACCAGGTGGCCTGTTTCACTTCATTCGCGACGGGGAATACGTGCCGACGCTCCACGGGCTGAGGGCCGACTACATCAGGACTCTGAAGGACGTGGCCGTGTGTGGCGTCAGCAGTTCCATAGCAAACAGACCTTTTTTGAACGCGCCTCACATTTACGAAGTAGAACTCATCAACACCGGACACGAGCCACTGCGACAAGGAGACAGGTTCACGGTGCAACTGCCGAACAAGCGTGACGTTCGCGCTCAGGTGGAGGTTCAAACCGATCCTGGCTACGATTTGTCTGTGAACAAGGACGTGTGGGGAGGGTTCTTGGTCACCAGAAGAGTGAACCACGAGACAGGTGGAGATCCCGTGGAGGAACTGTTGCAAGCTATAACGGAGGACGATGCGTTTGACGTCTTTGAGTTGATTTCGCCTTACACTCCTCATAGCGTGCTCGCCATGATGACACTCATAGCGAACGGAGGTGGTTATATGAACGTGCCCAACGAGATGCGAAAGAGCGCTGCGGTTGCGGTAAACGAAGAGTACACACCTTCTTTAGTTGAGGCCATTGTAGCAGAGGAGAACGTCAAGCGATACCTCAGAACCGTTATGGGACACGCATTGACTATAGCAGAAAGCGTGCAAGGGTTCGCGTCGGGCCAGGTCATTCGAGCATGCGCTGGCTACATCAACAGCCCCGTCAACACGGGATCGAGGTTCATGGCGAAACTGAATACAAACAGATGGCTTTCGTGACTACGCTGTTGTAATTGTGTATTTTTTTTCATGTCAATAAACAAATTCAAACCCAATACATGTATCATTGTGTTGTTTATCGGTGCTAGGTGACTACATGACCTGATGACCATTGACCACGTACTCTCTACCTCTCTACCTAAAAAAAAGACAACTCAAACCCAAATAAATTTTTTATCGCGTTTATCGATTGGATCGCTGAAGCAGAGGTGTACGTACCAGCGTCGCTGACGCGAACATAGTCCAGAGAATGTGATACGTCAAGGGTGTACCCGTCTAAAACGTACCTAAGCGAGGCCATGAACACCGTATGCGTATGGTGTATGCCTTCCGCCATCTAGGCCTTGATGGAAGACAAAGATGGCATGCGAAAAGAAACAAATGAACAAAATCACACTCAAGCAAATTTTGTAATTGTGTTTATTGATAACAATAAAGGCATGTATACACAATTGATGTTTATTTTGTTGTGGTTTTTTTATTGTTTTATACAGATTTCATTTTTTCTACATTCCGGTATGCTAAGAGCGGGATCTCGGGACTTGTGATGTTTTTTAGTTGACTTATGGCATTCTTTGTCTGGTACTTTAGCCTCCGCCGTGAGCATCTGCAGTATTTCAGCATGGTTGGCGTACACAGTACAACCCCCTACGCCTCGCTTGTTTGTTACAGTAAGGGTATTGAGCTCGGAAGACACTTGGGATCTCGGGATCTGGGGTGATGCGGTTTCTTCGTGAGAAGAGCGCGATCTCGAAACCACGCCGGTCTGCTGATTGTGCCGAGTTGCAGCGTAGCTAACACTCGGCTGGGACACTGGTGCCGCTTCTTGGTTAAACCACATGTTTAACCACCATTTACTTTGCGTAAGTTTCCAGTCTTGTCGATCGCACGGGTCACAAGATGTCTTCTCCTCGTCTAACTTGAGCCACCAACTTGCTGTACCGCAATAATCCATGGTCTTTGCGTGTTTTCACTTAAAAGTCCGGTCGTATAAACATGCTCTTGTCACCCACAGTATGATATTTAAAAAAACCAGCGTGCACAAAGCAAATGTGATGACCTGCTGGAAACGCTTGCTCGACACCACGGGCACCTCAAGACCTTTTCGTGTCACCATTTAAGCATACTGAGGCGATAACAAAGTGGCAGAGGCGATACGTTATTAATAAAATGTAAAAAAAAGACAAAAAGCAAAACAAAACACAAAAAACAAATAAAAGGGACGATGTATTCACCGTGTTATTATCTGAATGAATCGTAGAATTGTCCAGTAGACAGCAAACACCGGAGCGCTGAAATAGAGCGACGACGTATGCGACACTGGCGTTAATGCCATGTGAATGGTGTTGTACGTCAACACTAGTACGGTTAAAATACACCAGAATACAGGAGCCGGGTCGTGTCTGTCGTAACGCAGGAATCCGATCTGCCTCCGATGTCCGAGCGCAGGTTTACCACGGCGCTCCTCCTCGGTGGCGATAGAGGCTGATAACCTCTGTTCTCTATGTAGAGCCAGCGTCTCGGCATGTCCCGTGTTGGCCAGGCTCGAATGTTGCATTTGTCTGGCTTTTTCACCTAGCATAGAAATCTCCAGGTAGAGGTAATATGAGAGCGATTTCAGCAAAGCGGCCAGCAATATAACCTTATACCCGCTGAGCCACATTTGTTTGGCGTCCGTGAGCTCTAGAGTCGCCAAATCGTAAGCGATAAACGCAGCGGAGATCAGAATCACGTAGACTCGAAGCGTTTGGGTGAGCGCCATGGCGCTCAGTCATTTACGATGACACCAATCTGGCAAAGCCCAGCGAGTTGATCCACACAAAGACGAACACCGTCCAATACACGATGTGTATCGGACACGGCGTATCGGAACAACTGATCGGAGATGCGTATTCGATCCGTGCGACACCGCACACCGAGTAGTACAACCACGTGCAGGTGTACGCGAACAGAAAGAGTAAGAACGTCACGATCTTACCATAAAGAGACACGCCCGAAGCCGGGTCAGTCAGTGTGGCAATATCGCCGGTACCACTGCGTTTGTCAGAGCTCCTGAATGCCAAGACCAAGCCCCCTGTCATGGTGATGCACACGCTGAGAGACCATAATGTTCCTAGTATACCCCATGACACGGGGTTACATAACCTCAGTGCGTGTATAACTACAGTTGACACGACTAGCGTACTTGAAATGAACATCAGTACTGTAGAAAACATTCCTTTCGCCCATCTAACCTGAGCGCAGGTCTTATTCAGCCAACATACCACAGGAGGCAAGTACAAAGGGTGAACATTGGCCGTTATCATAGTTCTGTTCAGTGTAGCGCACAGAATCAGGTCTTGGTCAGGTAGGAATTTCCTCGGTAACATGACTCGCGGCCGGACTCGGGTTAGCGTACACGACACGAGTGTTGACTGTATGCACGAGTGTTGACTGTATGGGTCAAAATGGAGAGGAAAAAAAAAGCTGTGAACCAACAAATCATGAGCACACTTGGTTTAGTGTCTCACTCGACTCCCGTGTATTACCGGATAGCATTGTGCCTTCACCACACGTTAACACTGTATTTTCTGCAATTCTAACCATTTTGTTAAACACAGAATGGTTGTAGTATTGCCACTCGCAAAACTCATTACATCTGAAAGTGTTACCGCACTCTGTGCCAATATGTACGTAGTGACAATCACCGCTGTTTGTAAAATGATCGTACAGCTCATCTTCACACGTGGCCCACACGAGACCCAAAGACACGCCCGCGTGTCCTCCAAGCGTGGTCCTGTTCCCCGTCGCGACGGAGGCCGACTTTGCTGTAAGGTATAATTTCATCACGGGCGCTACAATGATATCACGAGGAACCGTGGTGCCCTGGACCTCGCCGGTGTGACACATAGCTCCTACCGTGGAATCGATCGATCCTACGAGCTGTAGGACACGCTTCACCAAGTGGGGTTTAGACACGATACAGTGTACGGCAAACCATAAATGGTTGCTGGCAACAGGAACGTTTCTGTAGGCGAGCTCAGTAACGTTCGAGACCACGGTCTCCCGCCGCTGAGCTAAAGTGTTCTGAAGAGGCAACTCGGCATCATCGCATCTGATCATTTCATTGAACCGGTACAGAGATTTGTTCCACTCGGATACGAAAATATGAATGGGGATGCAGGGTATGCACAACTCGTCGATTCCGGTGTACCTAGTTACGACCGTCTGCGCTAGTAAGGCACTCCCGGTCGCTACGTTCGTATTGTAAAGGTCCACGATGTTCGAAAACTGGCTGAGGTGGCCTGCTATAGACACGAGTCGAACGCAAACGTCGCCTACTCGAGGTCTGTGGTCGACGGAGTCCATCAATTGAGAGGCCAGGTGTCTAAAGCAAAGCGACCCAAGAGCTAAATTGTTCCAGTCGCCTCTAACGCTGAATCCCGAAGGTATAACATCGTCGCAGTCGTGATCGCTCTGGACAGTGATGGCCACGCTATCCGCAGCTTGACGGCGGAGCCCAGAGCCAGCCGCCGTCGCCACAACCGGTTGTTGAGCTAGCAAAAAACTGATCGAGTTTTCTTTAGCCATATTCTTCGGTCCATCATAGCTCGCCACGTGAAAACAGTTAATGATTATTTTTAACGTAAAACCACAAAAATTGTTGTTCAATGTTATGTGCTTCTGTTTTGAACACACAAGTACATACTTAGTAATGTGATATGAGTTTATTGGTAACCACAGAGGTACAATAATAATAATAATAATAATTATACAATCGACGCTAACCACATAGGTACAACGATACAACCAGTGTTTAAAGAGCTATCTCTCTAACCCTTTGTCACCACGGCCTCGATGAAATCCTCCACTGAACCCGAACTCCCGTTTGCGGATTCTACGGTTTGCTGCGCCCACGTACAACCGGCTTGCTGCTTCGTCGTCACGGCAGATTGTTGAGCTACTTGTTCCAGGTGCACGGGAGCATGTGACTCAAGTTTTGGCTCAATCTCCATCTCCTCGGTGACATTGCGCGTGTCCCGTGAGGACCTGGCATCACGTCTCGTTAGCTCCCTTGTTAGGTCACGTAATTCACGCATCAACTTGGGGATTTCGTTGTCGATACTGTCCTGGAATCCTCTATCGGTGGACTTGTGTTGACTGCGTTTGTACGGAGTGCCCCTAGCTAAACACTCCAGCGTATCTTGTCGGTCATCGCCACGCTGGTTCTGCAGGGTCTGTTGCTCTAGTATGACATCTCTTATACTGGCCTTGATGGACTCGAGCATTTTATCTTGTAGCTTTTGCGAGGCGGCCTGTCTCTCGGCTTCCTCCTTGTTGAACTCCATCGCTATCTTTCTCCGTTGGTCCGCGGTTAGGGTTTCAAACTCGAAAGGTTTATCGCTCGGACTGCACGGGGTGGCGTATACGGCCCTGAACTCACCCTGCTGATTACCGCGTGTATTCCAAATGTACGGAACCTGCGGGTGTTGTGTGTAATTCTGAAAATTCGTAGATGGTGGCGCGCCTGGTGCGGGTTGCTGCTGCGCCTGGAGTTGTCGCAAAAGCTTCATCATTTCGTCGAGTTGAGTTTGATTCAGCGACATTTCCCTATCTCTGCACTGCAGCGCTACGTCCTCCGCGTCTACTCTGTCCTCTATATAGTCGTCGCTCGCAGTGGCTTTGGTGGGGTCGGTGCCTGCGCACAGTTTCGTTTTAGCTCCCGTTCGCCTTGTGAAATCTCTCGCACCTTGTAGCGTGAATAACACATCTCTATCGCGGGGATTCTTTAGTATGCGAGTAAATAAGTTATTTTGAACCCTGATGGCTTCCAATACGTCTCTGAGCACTCTCATCTCCGAGGCTTGATCCGCCACGACATTTTCCAGAGACCGTACAGTCTCCTCGTCGTGTTTAGTTTGTGAGGTCACGGCGGTATCGCTTGCCGCGAGGCTGCCTCTATCTTTATCTCTATCTCTGTCCTTAGCTCCCGCGTCCAGAACGGAATCTTTCAGAGTAGAGAAGCCCATCCTCGTCATAGTCAAGGCCAGCTTGCCGGGTCCCACCGCCACGCAAAAGCAACCCGGTCTCATGGGCCAGGAGACTAAGCTGCACTCCTCCGTAACGGGGCCGTGTTTATTGTCGCCAACCGTGCCTAAGCTGAAGGCCATGTTGATGTCCGGGGTTACTACCCCTGCCGCATAGTCGGTATCCGCGCATGATACGCAGCAGTACAGAAAGGTTTTGTTCGCCAATCTGCTGTGGACGTGCCAGTAGCATTCGACTCTGCCGATTTCATTCTCCATTTTGTGCATAAACACAGCTTTACCCGGTTGAGGGTGACACGCTCCAGAAAAAGACAGTTCGTTACCTACGATAAAGTCTTTTCTGGAATCGGGGTACGTCTCATCGTGAGCCGTTCCGAACACGCTACACATACCGACCAGGAACCTGATGGTCCCTCGCGAAATGATGCGCGTTACGGCCTCGTCGTAGTCCGCATCTTCGGTCCCGTAGCACTCTTTACAGAAAACCGGCACGAACAGAGACTGGTCAGATCGCAGCGGATCTCGCGGGCAATCCGACGGATCCGCATACTGCACCAGGGTCATAGTGGCCAAGTCTACCACAGCTCTCTTGGCATTGTCGGCGGTGGACATTTTAACAAAGGCCCACTGATCTTTCACGTTGAACAGGGGGCCTAGCCTAGACCCGTTCGTTGTGTCGGTGGACATCGCGGCGTTGACGACCCTCAATCGATCTGGACCTAGAGCGGCAGCGGAATGCCGGTAACGAGAGTGAATTAACTCTCCTGTACCTTTGTGTTAAATATTAAATTATCGCCCCATACAAACTCGGCGTCGATCTCTAATAGCACACGAAGGGCCTCGTCCGAAATATGCGTCACGTTCAAAACAGTGCAATAGGGAGGTATACCGGTAACAGGAGGAACCGGGACGTAGTCCCGGCGCGGTCCTCGCGCACGAGTCAGTTCCGAAATCAGTTCCGATAACTGCTCTGTCTCTGACGGCCTAAGCTGAAACAACCCACGTAAATAGGCTCCCAGACCAAAACACCCCAGGTCCCCATCGCGAGCACGTGCCGAAGACGCATCTATGCACCATTTACAATGTTCGCTATTCACTATAGCGATAACGTAGGCGGACGCTGTACGGTGCAAGCAACACCTGTGCGATCGTACCGGCCAACAAGTTGCGATTAGACTTCCGCATACTGTAGCCTTGTCGGTCTCGATGAACCCGGCTATACGAGAATCTTTAGCGTTACGTGACGATGAACCAGGATCTCGGTCCGAGCTTGACGTCTCGAGCAAGTCCATCATCAGTACCGCCTCCCTCCTCTCGGTGGACCGGCGAACGGGCGCACATTCGAGGGGAATCAAAGCGAGCTCGATCGGGCTCCGAAGTCACGACCGGGAATCTCGCCGTAAGACGTAAAGTTTCACGTTCCCCGGAATACGAGTCACCCGTTAGTAGCTTCAAGCTACCCCGCTGCGATGACCGTCACAACAATACATCGATTACGGACTCGCAAGTACCTGAGAGAACTCGGGGATATTCGGTCACCGTGGCAGCCGATTCCGTATTCGATGTATTTCCCGAGCCGTGCGGCGAACAACAGCTAGAATGGCCGGACCGTAACGAAGCCGATCGCTTTATGCAAAAACAGTACCCTATGCTGCACATGACTCTCAATGCATCTGAGCAACACTCGACCATAGTCGATGTGCAATACGATAAGCCCCGGGAGTGTCCTCTGTGTCAGTTAGACAGGAACACGTTGGACTCGCTTAAAGTCCTTAAGCCTCACGAAGTCAGAGATTATTTGAGCTCGTACGGTCATGATTTTTCTGAAGAACAGGTTAATATGCATCTGACCCACACCGTGAAATCTGACGATAATGTCATCGGAGTACTGCGAAACATGTCGATCGACCTAATCTGCAAGTCCTACCTACTGGCGAACAGCGCTTCCCTGCGCATCATGAACTGCGTTAAAACAAACAACGGTAGAACGCTGTTTATTCCCGACCAGGAGATTGCAAAGGTACACAGTGATGCAGTTAAACAGTTTATCGGTCTGACAGCTACGTGCCAATCGTTACTGAAGCATAAGTGTGCCGATAACGCTGATAGGGTATCTGGTTCAGATTCTCTACTGTTACCGCTCACAGGCGGTGGTCTTAAAAATTGATCTTGAAAAAGGAAGGAGAGAAAAACAAAACAAAAACAATGTAGTAGTAGTACTATTATTATTATTATTATTATTATTATTATTATTACTACTACTACTACAACAACTACAACTACTACTACTATTACTATTATTACTACTCTCACGAAGGACAATGTCGCTACCCATACTTTTAGTCTCGTGGCTAGCCTGTATCACGGCCGTACCTGTGCGTGATGGCAATGTACCTTACGGTTACGCTCCCTACGTTTGGGTCACGGTGACCAATTGTAACACAAAGAACGGATGGTGTCAAGGTAAAAGTAGAAGCAGTTTCGCTTTGACCATAGACATACGCAATAGTACGAGCGACTTGTGTACCCACTATTGCCCAGGGGAAATCTACGCCAACTGGAAACCTTCCGAGGGATCCAAGAGCGACCTCGGGAGATACGCGACCGAGGGCCTGATACTCGGGGCGTTCGTCTATAGGTTAGACGAAAACTCTTGTATCCAGGTGCCCGGACGGTTCCGGTGCTCGGACCGCGTCGTAGCAGCGACTCCCATGAACAAGCTTTCGATTGTGCTTCACGCTAGCCCCGCGAATAAAAAGTACTACGTGGGTGATGACCCCATGGAGGAATGCGATCCGGACCCGCAGTGCGCTACCTACAAACTGCTGAGGAGGACGCTATACGCCCCAGCGGAGTCGAGGAAGTGGCCCGGCACTGATGACATTTTGAGCATCCGAAACTCCCCGTACGCGTGCGTGCTCGCTTACGTCGGGCTAGGTGACACCGAGTCGATCGGTCCGTGTTACACGCAACTCGGCAATAGCTGTTTCGTGTCAGAGGGTAATAAGTTCTGTATAGGTGAATCAGATTCCCGGTCAGTGGGTATAACCAACGCGGACGTCGCGGCGTCTGCGCCGATCGCAATGTGCGAGGTGTCGAGGTCCGCCGAGTTAAGGACTAGAGACGAGGCGTCGAGGCCCTCGGCCGCGGAAATCAGAGATTTCATCGTGCCCTCCGTGTGCGACGCCACCATCCTGTCGCTCGATCGGAGCGTATACACCGGGAGCTATCTCTCCATCGAGTTGAACGTGGAGCAATTCCACACCGTAAGCGAGGCAGGTTACGTTATCATGAAAGTGTCGCTGGACGAGTGTCTGATTCCTGTCGCGCATAGGGACCGTCAGTTCCCATCGATTGTGAAATACGTGGCCGACACTTTAGCTCGAATACGTATAGCCACGTACGCCAGCGCGATTCTGTTGGACGCCAGCGACTGGGGGACGATGTCGTCGTGTACCAGGCGCGATCGGGAACGTGCAAATTTGACAAAAGTCGCGGCAGGATTATCTTCGGCTTTGGTTAGCGCACACGCAACCAAGCTGTTCCTCAGGCTCCCCGGGTCTCTAGAGCTCTTGACCGAGATTGATTTTACCCAACTGGGAACGTTCGAGGCTTTCATTACACCCAAGGGCAAGGCCGACATGAATCGGGTCGGCCACTGTCAAAACATGTGGACCCAGGGACGGGGGTCGTCGCAGCAGCAGGGAGGCATCATGTCGTACCTTTTGACTTTATTGAGACAAGGGGTCACGGCAAACAAGGTGGTCTTTACTCTGTCGCTCACAGGTGGACTGAAGATCACCCCTTTAGAACTCAGAAAATCTCATTCCTCGACCACCACCGTGACGGAGCTTTCGCTCGCCGATATGGAAACGAACACGGTGTTGAACTGCCAAGAGGATGCGAATACGAAATGTTGCTCGGGATCCAGCAGCGCGGTGTGGGCCAGGGATGTTGTGGTGAACGTCACCGTAACCTCCACCTCGTTCGAGACATTAAAGCGGTTCCCTGAATTGATCGCCGTGGCGTTTGGGATAAATCAATTCGTCATATCTCCTGTGGACTCGGACTTTAGAAGAGGAGTTCGCAGCGACACCCCGGCAATACTGGGGATTACGTCGGCTGTACACAGACTGAGGGATTGGAAGAGACAACAGACCGCAGCTGGTATAACCTCAGTGGCGACGCTAGCGCACCCGGGCAGAATCAAACGATCAGCGTCCATCTCCGAGGACTCCGCGGCAGTAATAAGGTTACGAGAAGACGTGGGCGAACCCGAGCCCGAGATACAGTACAAGGATCCCGCGTCGGGCTCGAAGAACTGTCTCGATCCGCAGTACAATGTGGGCCTAAATAATAGAATCGTGTGCCCAGGACTGATAGCGGTTCACGGAGCACTAGGCGTGTTCAAAGAACCCTACAGAGAAATGTACAGTACCAGCTACGAAAAGATATACATCGCGGATCTGTACAAGCTTGAGTCGTGCACTCCGGGAGAACCCAGCAAAAAGGCGTACGTCTCAAAGACACCCCCACAAACCGCGATAAACGTCAACACCCTGGTCCCTACTACCGACCGTAACCACTACATGGTCGGCATCCTTAACACGGACACGGCGGCAGAATACGTTCCTCCTGTGAACAAGGTGTGCGCGACGTACAATAGCGGAGACGACGTGCACAGCATGAACGTGGTTTCCGTGGATGACGGATTCGCAGTGGACAAACCCGAGGTGCAATTTGAGCGTGGCGTGATCGTGAAACCCGTCGAAGCTCTTTATTTCGTGTCCAATTTCACCCCGGGTATAGATTACATCAACCTCAACCTGAAGTGCATCGATTACGACGTGAGCGCGTTGCAACCCTGTCTCATTGCGATATGCGGAGGGGACAGTAGCTGCAGGAGGGATTACGGCAGGCTGTGCAACTCCGCGCACGAGATCGTGAACGACGCCCGGAGAGCGGGAGAACTCATGAGAGAAGGCCTGGAGGAACTCGCGGTGCAAGAAAGGAAGGCTACGGCGTACGCGCTCCCGGATAACGCTCCTTTCCCCTGGCTAGACAAGCCTACAGGAGTTCACGCCAGAAACAAGAGGTTTCTCAACATGATCGTAGGAGGGGCGGCCTTGGGGCTCGCATGGCACGTGTCCAACAGAGTGGACGGCCTGGAGAAACAAATGGACACTCTTAAAAACTCGTACGTGTCTGTATCAAACAAAATCGTGGAAGTAAGCAACAAGCTCGACCTGAAAATTACGCTAGTGAATGGGCGGATAGACGAGCAGGAGAAACAGATACAGAAGAATAACGAGATCGTGAACACCAATTTTGCCATCCTCAGGGATGCGATGATGAGAAACACGGAAGCCGCTATGCGTGACACCAATGTGAAATTCTCCGTTATGGCCAGTTATCAAATGTGGTACGCCCAGATGCAGAGTATCACACATCAGATGATGCAAGCCGCGATGCACGTTAAATTCACAGCTAGAGGAGTAGAGAACTGTCTCAGGCAGATATCGGCGAAACGCTCGGGTAGCTGTCCCAGCGGCATGTCGGTGATACAGGAACACCCCGGGTTATCCGAGTTCCCGACCGTCGGTACGGCTCTGTACAAAGACAGAAAACTGTTCATCGTGCACTCCGTGCCCGGGACCGTGGAAAAGACCGTGGTGAGAGGGATCATACCCATGCCCAAACTGAGCACGGACCGAGTTCCGTGTTGGCCCGATTACAATGTGTGGCTGATAGAAGGAAAATACTATGAACCTTCTCGCTGTTATGGCAAATACTGTCATAAACCCGAGCTTCATAACAGGTACCTGAGATGCGTCAGTCATTTCGACGAGTGTAAAACCATCTGCGCTCCATGTCATCGAGGTATTTGTTACCATAACGGAACAGTCAGTTGGAAGGAAGGGTCGGCTAAGGTAGAGATCGAATCCCCCCCGCTCAAGTCGTTTTCAAGACCGCATATATCGGATGGACCCCTATCGTTCGCGGATATAATAGCGGGTAGCATCCCCGGAGTACCTGAAACGGAACTACTCAAGGCCATAAACACGAGCATAAAACTCATCGATGTACAAGAAGACCTAAATAACATAACCAAAAGCCTGGAGGAATTCGAGCTGCTCTACGACGAGATGTCGCGTAGTAGGGTTACCTTCGGGGGCTGGCTTTCTGGTTTTGCTAGTGATGCTGCACTGTGGACAAGTGTTGCTCTACTTACAACTTGGTGTATTGCTTTGTCCGCAGGGATATTCTACATGTTCTCTTGCGGGACCGGTGGTGGTGGTGGTGGTGGTGGTGGTGGTGGTGCCGTGCGCATGTCTAATAAGAGAAGAATAAAGATGTTATAATACCTTTGTCTCTCTCTCGCTCTCTGACACACACACACACACACACACACACAGATAAACACACATGCACAAAACATTTACGATTGAGGTCAATCCTCTCCATGTTTGTGTAAAAAGTCCTGTACTTATACATGTACAGGAGAACTCATACAGGTTTAACCTGTTTATTGTATCAGTCAAGTGTGTGCGTGTGCACATTTACTGAATTACAACCAAAAGGTCATGTGGGGTCGTGTGAGCCTTTGGGTTTTAGGAGAAACGATCCTCCCCTCTCTGTCGGTCGGAGTGTGTGTGTTTTTTTGTTTTTTTTTTTCATTCGGTCGGTCGGACTGGCTTTTAGGAGAAATTAGCCCCTCCCTCGACTAAAATACTATAAAATCTTGTTGTATTTAATCCGATCTGCAGAGAACCAAGAGGAGTAGGAGCGTCCGCTATCCCGTAAGTTATTTATTTACCTACAATAAGAGACGCGCTGACCGAATACTCTAACATGGCTACCAATTGGATCGTTAAACTTAAAGAATACGCAGATAGTATCAAGTCTTCAGCGGTGTACGATATAATTACAGTAGGACCCTGTCACGCGCCGCTTCACGTAGCCTTAGTTTACCTCCAAAATGACCATTATAACCAACACCAGGGCTTCGGTAAGACAAAACGAGAAGCTAAGAGTAACGCCGCTGAGAATCTAATAGCATCCATATCACTGAAGGACCCCTGGGGAGATTGTACCTCTGCAACCTCTCACTCTAGCCATCGAGATGCTGATGGAGGCGAGGGTACAGTTTTGCAGTCGTGGGACAAGGTTTCCCGTGGAGATACAGATGAATATCAAGACAATCATGATAAAGACTGCGGCTATTATGTAGTTGCTTTACAAGTATGTCAATGCCGTGAGATTGTAGAAGTTGTACAAAATATTTTATATGCATGCATGTAGTGACATTGTACACATTTTAATTTTAGGAAATATGTCAGATACTAAAATGGAATATGCCAATTTACAAGATTGACCCATTCTCCACAACTGTGGTAGGGAGGCATATCGTCCAGATATGTTTTTATATATTTACGTTTATGTAGTAACACTGTACACAATTATTCATTTCAGAAAAACCCTTTGCTTACGCCTGAGTGGACAACACACGACCCAGCCACACGTAGCACAACAGAGTTGCGGCACCAGCAGTATAAGTGTGTCTGCACAGTCATAATGATATCATCTGACAAAAGAGGAGATCAGTTTGTCGGGGATGGGACTGTCTTATCCTTACACGGTGAGTGGATTTTTTATATATTTTTTTTTCGTTTGTTTCTTTGGGTGCTGAATGTATGCTTTCTTGCTATCTATAGGCATTGGAGACTCGAAACAATGCTCTAGGAACGCTGCTGCCAAACGAACACTGAAGACGGTCCAAGCGCTGCTTCCGGTTAAGGACAACAAGATGTTGCAAATGGCTCTACGTGTTGCCCAAGGACTAGGTCCTGGTGACTTTTGAGAACCGATTTAAAAACCTGTTTTCCTCAACCATGTTTCCACTTTGTACCTTATCATAAGAATTCTGTCTAATAAAGAATCTCTTATTGTACTGGTTTAACATGAATGAGTTTTTATTTTGTCATTTTCGGTCCAGCAACGCATAAGAAAACAAAACAAATCATTTGTTTAGTTTGTATTGGATAGTAGCAAAGCTCTACGGTGAGCGACGATCCCTCTTAATTTAGATCATGTTGTTTCAGCTTTTGGCAGCTCTCATATGTTGCATTCATCATCGTGTTCTAGGGAGAAGAAACATGATGATTAGTGTTTTTGTTTTGTTTTTTGTTTTTTTCGATGGATCCGGGGATTGCGGACTGAGGGTAATCCACGTGTTACCTTTTCTTCTCCGATGACAGATGAGTTCTGTGGGTCCACGAGATACAGATTCTCCTCCGTGGTGCATGCCGTTTCATTAATTGCACATGTAGTGGACTTGTACACAGGTTCATATACCTGACAATATGAAGACTCACAGGTTCTTGATTTGGAGCACGGTTTATATGTGTAGGAGGAAGTCCGTTTGCCGCTCATCCTGTACATGATCAAAATGAACCCGAATATAATCACCAGGGGTGCAGTAATCAGTGCGACTCCAAGCCAGTCCCCTTTGTTGGTGGTAAACCACCAGTAGTAATTGGTGTAGCTATCATTATGATCGGCCATTGTTCAACTCTCCCCTCTTCGGACAATAAACTGCTCACAGGTTATAGGTGTCGTTACGTGATCCGTCTATTGGTACACAATTAGTACGTGAGCTTTTTTGAATTTTGAGACTGACAAATTCTGGTATTGTCATCTTGGAATATACCCGAGTCATCAGGAAAAAAAAAAATCCAGTGATGGGAAAAATCTAGGCTATTCCGTATATTGGAGTAGTCACCTGAAGCCATTTTATGAGAACATACTGTTGCTAAACCTAGACCTGACCAAGTGCAGGAATACCAAGTACCTAGGCAATGAATATACAAATTAGCGATGTGAGATTGTATATTTTCAAAAGGTTTATTTCAAACATTCATCAAATACAGCAATGTAAAAAAAAAGTATAGTAATCACAGCGTATAAGGCTTTGTGAGTTAGAGTAACGTATAGTGCTCTGCGGTCGTATACATACATGACATCCCGACGAATGTGCCGTGGTAGCCGGCAAATTCGGCCACAATATCAACGGTTGGTCCCTCTACCCATCCAGGAGGACGAAATAACGTTTCTACGAATCGACAATTGCCCATGTAATTTACGTCGTTACACAGTCGATCTTGTCTGACCGTAGGGTGTACTACGTTCATGCCACATTTGGCCGCCATTGTAGTTAGAAGGTGAACAAATGTTGGACTCACTGAGGGCATACAATCCAATGCGACCTTAACTCGATTCGGTTCACCCTCGCCATATTGAACTGTAAACCACACACGTAAATAATATACCATGGCTCTAAACTCTTCGGAACTAGTCAGCGACCTCAGTTTACTGTCAGTAAGAGGCAATACTGTAGTATCATCCGCGTGCATGCACCACATAGCAAGAATAACCTGGTCTGAAAATACAAAACAACACCAGTGAAACCCAAAAGATCCCTCCGGCGTCATCAATGGCACATTGAACAGTCTAGGCAAGTACACGTCTCGGGAAAGAATCATCCTCTTTGTGTCAGGTACGTGAGTTCCTACTAGGATGTGGTCCCAGAATGTCGGTACGTGAGAGATGCAAACGTACCTATCGGCTATGTGCTTCATTAGCGGTGACTTGTTCCAGTAGTTGAAGGCCATGGTATCGAACGTATTGAGGAGTCGATCGAAAGCTGAGAAAGTCAAAGATTGAGAGAATGTCGGTTAAATGGAAAAGAAACAAGTGTGAATGCGTACGTACGCAGTTGAGATTATAGAAGACAAAAACTCACCGGTCGTCAACTGCTCGCTGGTAGGACCATCTTCATTGGTCATGATTTCCAGTACGTATTTGTCGACATCTGCCTCGGTTCTGAATCTGGCAGTGCGATCGACCTTTAGATCCCATGTATTTTCGTTATCTATATACAGACGGCTGGCTAAGTTGCTGGCTGTGGTGTTCACGGTACCACGTGTGGAACGTAATCTGTGTACGCTACAGCCTCGATTCGCTGTGTAACATATTGTACAAATTACACATCCGCAGGCACACTGAATGGGTTGATTCAACTTGAGCAGGTAGTCGGTACAAATTACAGCCCTGTTGAAGATGCACTTGCACGCGGGGCAAGTAACATAGTCCCGTAACAGAGATAGTTGAACATTATTCGCATGCTCTCGAGCCTGATCGTTGCATTCAGGTACCCGGGACTGGGGTGTTGTCCACGGAGTGGGGCTCGGCTGCTTACGGAGTAGCGTGGCCGTAGCATCCTGCGGTGAGGCGATGTCGGTGGGTTCCCCGGATAAGGTTGCTACAATAGTAGATTCGTAGACCGGAGACCTGGTTTTAGGAGGTGGAGCGGGTGTGGGTTCCTGTGGTATTCGTACCTGAGGATCTATGTAATCGCAAACACTTTCTCTGTCTGAGCACAGAAAATCGTTTCTGTCGTGTTGTTTTATAAGTCCTATGGGCTGCGCAGCACCGGCGGCAGTAGAAGTGTAACTATATTCTTGACAATCGTAGTTCTCCTGAAAGTCATTTATGTAAGCTATGTCCTCGGTCATCTTAATCGCTTCACTCCTACACAGGACAAAAGAAAAAAACAACAACATGAAGATATGTGAATGAAAAGCATACGTACGTGTACGCCTGCCCTATATGCACATTTAACCTATACTTACAGATTAAAGGTGGCTATGGCGGTCTCATCATCCGCATACGACCGTGTCACTTCCCTTGCCACTGAGTCTCCATTGTTGATGTTAGGTCCGGCTGCAGCCGTATCCGGCTTCAAATACATTGTTGTGTAAACAGTGTCATCTTTTGCTGTCTCCAGTGACATGATATCAGAACACAACCTACGTAAGTCGCTCTCGTGCTGGTGATCCTGCACGGGAAAGCTCAGCTCCCCACCGTCACCTCTCACGTGCCCGGACGCAGGACTCACGTCTTCGATTAACTCAAGGTGGATGGTGCTCGTAACTTTATTTTCATCTGAAGGTATTGTGTTGTCACGCTCTCTGTCGAGGTCACATTCTTGCTGGGGATTCATTGGTTCAGCTGCATCTCCGGTACTCTCGATGGCTTCGTCTCTGTTATTACTCGGCAATACCCGTGAGAGTAATAATGTCTTGGGTACACCAGGTGCTGGTGGAATAGATTGGGTGTTTTCGTCTTCATCTTCGTCTTGTTCGTAATCCAAAGGTCTCTCTTTATCGGGTTCCACGGAAAGCCTTCTGTTAACCGAGGGGTTTTGTGGCTCGTGTGGCTCTGCGGCGTTAGCTCTCGTCTCAGTGTTGGGTGAACTTTTGCCTTCACGGTGTTCCGAGATAGGCGCCAGTGGAATAGATTGGGTGTTATCGTCTTCGTCTTGTTCATAATCCGAAGGTCTCTCTTTATTGGGTTCTACGGAAAGCCTTCTATTAACCGAGGGGTTTTGTGGCTCGTGTGGCTCTGTGTCGTTAGCTCTCGTCTCAGTGTCAGGTGAACTTTTGCCTTTGCGGTGTTCCGAGGTAGACGGCTTCTTCCCTTTTTTATTGCTACTATTTTTTCTTGCCGTCTCTACGTTACGCACGCCGCTTACCGAGGGGTTTTGTGGCTCCTGTGGCTCTGCAGCGTTAGCTCTCGTCTCAGTGTCAGGTGAACTTTTGCCTTCGCGGTGTTCCGAGGTAGACGGGTTCTTCCCTTTTTTATTGCTACTATTTTTTCTTGCCGTCTCTACGTTACGCACGCCGCTTACCGAGGGGTTTTGTGGCTCGTGTGGCTCTGCGGCGTTAGCTCTCGTCTCAGTGTCAGGTGAACGTTTGCCTTCGCGGTGTTCCGAGGTAGACGGCTTCTTCCCTTTTTTATTGCTACTATTTTTTCTTGCCGTCTCTACGTTACGCACGCCGCTTACCGAGGGGTTTTGCGTCTCGTGTGGCTCTGCGGCGTTAACTCTCGTCTCACTGTTGGGTGAACGTTTTCCTTCGGGGTGTTCCAAGATAGGCGCCAGTGGAATAGATTGGGTGTTTTCGTCTTCATCTTTGTCTTGTTCGTAATCCGAAGGTCTCTCTTTATCGGGTTCTACGGAAAGCCTTCTGTTAACCGAGGGGTTTTGTGGCTCGTGTGGCTCGTGTGGCTCTGCAGCGTTAGCTCTCATCTCAGTGTCGGGTGAACTTTTGCCCTTGCGGTATTCCGAGGTAGACGGTTTCTTCCCTTTTTTATCGCTACCATTTTTTCTTGCCGTCTCTACGTTACGCATGCCCCTTACCGAGGAGTTTTGTGGCTCGTGTGGCTCTGCGGCGTTAACTCTCGTCTCACTGTGGGGTGAACGTTTGCCTTCGCGGTGTTCCGAGGTAGACGGCTTCTTCCCTTTTTTATTGCTACTATTTTTTCTTGCCGTCTCTACGTTACACACGCCGCTTACCGAGGGGACTTGCGGCTCGTGTGGCTCTGCGGCGTTAGCTCTCGTCTCAGTGTCAGGTGAACTTTTGCCTTCGCGGTGTTCCGAGGTAGACGGGTTCTTCCCTTTTTTCTTGCTACTTTTTTTTCTTGCCGTCTCTACGTTACGCACGCCGCTTACTGAGGGGTTTTGTGGCTCGTGTGGCTCTGTGTCGTTAGCTCTCGTCTCACTGTCGGGTGAACTTTTGTGTTTGCGGTATTCCGAGGTAGACGGGTTCTTCCCTTTTTTATCGCTACTTTTTTTTCTTGCCGTCTCTACGTTACGCACGCCGCTTACTGAGGGGTTTTGCGGCTCATGTGACTCTGTGTCGTTAGCTCTCGTCTCACTGTCGGGTGAACTTTTGTGTTTGCGGTATTCCGAGGTAGACGGGTTCTTCCCTTTTTTATTGCTACTTTTTTTTCTTGCCGTCTCTACGTTACGCACGCCGCTTACTGAGGGGTTTTGCGGCTCGTGTGGCTCTGCGGCGTTAGCTCTCGTCTCACTGTCGGGTGAACTTTTGTCTTCGCGGTGTTCCGAGGTACGCGGCTTCTTCCCTTTTTTATTGCTATTCTTTTCTGCCGTTGGCGATCCTTTATAGCCACACTTGCGTTTCACCGCAGATTTGTTTTTTGTAGCTCGCACTCGGGCGCAGTCATTACCGCCTTCGTCTCGAGTCGGAGACAATGACCTTGACCCGTTGGAGCTCGAGCAACTGGATCCGGAGGAGCTGGAGGGCGAGGTGGAAGAACTGTCAGAGCTAGAAGAACTGTCAGAGCTAGAAGAACTGTCAGAGCTAGAGCTGCAGCTCTCAGAAGAAGAACTGCTAGATTCGGAATCTGATGAACTAGAGTCTCTAGCGATAATCTTCTGTTGGGTCTTGTTGGCGTGCAGATACAAAGATTCAGTGATATGTCTGTCATTCCGCCACGATCTTTTACCATTAGGGATTATATGGACAGCATTGTCGGCTCCTGTCTTCTGCGGGACCTTTGCAATTCTGTCTTTTCCGTTCCGAAAATGTTGACCATAAACGGAATTGTTGGTACTGGAATTACGACCAAGGTAATCTAGTTTGTTCTTTTTGGTAGGACCTATGGTATCTCTGTTTTCTAGCGAGTTTTCTCGACCATCGGTCTCGCCCAAGTGGTGGCCATGTTGTCGCTGTTGCTGTTGACGAGAATTTGAGTTTGTGGGGGCGGCGCGGTAGACGATCTCCTGGTGCTTGTGTAGATATCCATTCGGGATGTTCATCCGATTACGCTTCGCTTGAAGTGTGAGTCTTTCACTATCCAGGTGTTTATTGCCGTGATCGCTAGAGAAATACCTCTTTGTCTTTCGATTCTTTCTAATGGGACTTCGACTACGTGGTCTCCAGTGTCGTTTGTCGCTATTTCCATCAAACCAACCCTCGTCGGGGTGTACGATGAAACTCGGGTTGTGGCTTCCCGCTCCGAAATCGCCGAGTTTGTGATGGAATGCGTCCGCTTCATAGCGCATTCTCCGTTGGATATTAAGCAAAGGAGAAGGTACAGGAATTCTCTGTTGCTCCATGTACTGGTGCTGGCTTCCTGGGTAATATTGTGCCATAGTTGGCCAGTTCTAAATCTACAAAAAACTTAACGTAAGAAACTACCTAATCTACATGGATCGAGCAGAAGTCTTGTCTTGTCTTCACATTGCAGATGCAGAATGGGACAGCTCTTCTTTGGCACATATATACATGCACTCAAGCTCCTCCTTCTCGAGACCGAAAGGGGCAATTTTCTCCTAAAAACCAAAGGCTCACACGACCCCGCGTGACCTTTCGGTTACAAATCGTCGTAAAAATTCAGCCGCTGACAGTCCGACCGACCGAGGGAAGAGACAGTCCGACCGACGGAGAAGGGGGGCATTTTCTCCTAAAGACCAAAGGCTCACACGACCCCGCGTGACCTTTCGGTCACAAATCGTCGTAAAACTTCAGCCTCTGACAGTCCGACCGACCGAGGGAAGAGACAGTCCGACCGACAGACAGTCCGACCGACGGAGAAGGGGGGCATTTTCTCCTAAAGACCAAAGGCTCACACGACCCCGCGTGACCTTTCGGTCACAAATCGTCGTAAAACTTCAGCCTCTGACAGTCCGACCGACCGAGGGAAGAGAGAGAGAGAGAGAGAGAGAGAGAGAGAGAGAGAGAGAGAGAGAGAGAGAGAGAGAGAGAGAGAGAATTCTCAATGAAGCTGAATGTGGATTCAGCTGGTAAGAATGTATACTCAAACTTCCAGTCGCATGCAGCAACGAGGCCAATAGGGGTACTTGCGTCATAGACTCCGAAGCTCATCGTACTGGAATCCGGCACGGCTACGATGAGCATTTAGTTTCGGACATGTGTAAACAGAGTGATCCTTTGTACGATGACTACAAGGGAATTGGAGTAGACCACTACTACCATGAAATAGATTGTGTTGAGCACGCTGCTTATTGTGACAACGGTCAGTACGATAGTGAGGATATGAACCCTGTTACATAAACATGTGATCTAGATATGTACTGTAAAGTATGTTCGGTTGGGGAAGATGACCATTTTCCTCGGTTTGTATTACGATTACAAATAAAAACTTGATATCATATGATACAGAAATTGGTGTTTTTAATAAAAAAAAAACAACACCACAAATCCACAGCTGACACATTTGTCCAACATTAGGCATCGTCACGTTCGTCCGAATGGCAGGTTTTGGGCACGATGCTTCTGATGGATTCAAAATATATATTCAAGTTATATTATGTTATCTCACTGTTCATTTTAAAGGTACTGTAATGTAATGTTCACTCTTTATTTAGTCATTATATTCAACTATGTAAACTATGTAATCTGCACTAATATTTGTTCTTGAGTCTTGCAGAAAATGTCTTTTGAGAGTGCAGGATCCCACGGGAAGAAGGTACATTGTGAAACCTAAAACAGAAACGAATCATCGGAATGTTTTGTGCGAAGGGAAAGAGTGACCTTGTGGAATGCAAAAACAGAATATATTTCTCTGTGAATTTCGTCATATGTTTTTACACTGCTTGCAAAGTATACCCCCCCCCCCTTCAGATGTGTATGTAACTAGGGTTCCCCAACTTTAATAAAAGAGGTGAAAGACGGTCTGGGCCCCAGAGAGGGTGGTGGTTTGTAACTGGGGTTTTTTGCCTCTCCGCTCTTTCTCCTCAATATTGAGACAAAATAATCTCTCTTGTCTTCTCTTCTCTTTTGAACTGTAATATAGGTTGTGAACCTATCAGCTTCCAGCAAATTAATGACCACTTAGAATGTCCCATATGTGTGTACTGTCCTTCAACAAGTAATCGATATAATCCTCAGTCTCCATGTCAAAAATTAGACCCTTCCTCTTAATGTGCTCAGCATCTGAGCTGAGAAGTAACTCCAGTATGGTTTCCATGGGCCATTCGCTAAAAAAAGCTTCCAATATAGCGTACAGTTCATCGGGTAGTTTGTCGCAAACAGACTCTTCAGTTATACCACACGAACTCAAATCCATGTTATTCTATTCCAAGATACATATGGTGAAGCAATACAACGCTTGAGTCTCCTAAAAGCCAAAGGTTTGAAAAGTAAAACACTCACACACTCTGACGGGCAAGAGAGGTGGGTCATTTCTCCTAAAAACCAAAGGCTCACACGACCCCGCGTGACCTTTCGGTCACAAATCGTCGTAAAACTACAGCCTCTGACAGTCCGACCGACCAAACTTTGAAAAAAAAAAAAAAAACACTCACACACTCCGACCGACAGAGAGGGGGGGTTATTTCTCCTAAAAGTCAAAGGCTTACACGACCCCGCGTGACCTTTCGGTCGGTTGGGGTGGATGCGTGAGATATGCTTGGTCGGTCGGGGTGTTCAGGGCTTCAGGGGGAGGCGGCTATGGGCGGGAGCTCTGCTCATAGGTTGGCTTCATCATAGGGGTGCACAAAAGGCAAGTTTGACTCTACACAGAGTTCAGTCTGCCGTCTTCGACGCAAAGCCCACAGAGTATAACCAGCTGAACACTCTAACCTGGTCTCTCATCTCGGTTGTACTTTGCGATCACCGTCAACGCGAATATGCAGTTTGTCGTAACAGATAGACCAGCTTGGTACAGCGCGGTCGAACACAGACATCCGTTCACATGTGACAGCACACAAGGACTTTTCGAGGAGGTCGCCCACATGATGATCGCTAAACGGGATTCAATGGTGTTCAGAGAATATTCGTGGCTACAGCCGAAGACCATACACAAACTTATCAGGAACGAGGTGATAGAGGACGCCACGAGTATCACACAAAACCCCTCTCGCCAATTACTCCTCGCGTTGATGGACTTGGTGGACATTCAAGGTGGCAACGAGATGGGATGCATGTCGGTCGCCGACGATAAAGCTGGCATGAAGCAACTGTTGTTGGCGTTAGGAAATTATACACTTTTCTACATATCGAATAAAGACCTGAAGAGCTCCAGCGGTCGCACCATCATCCCGGTGATCACCCACTATGAGCACAATACCAACATGTGCTTCTATGACAAAGCCAGATCCATGATAGGAACCTACAGGGTCGACATCGTGAGCGCAGACAAAACTTACTTCATGCAACAGGTACTTTTCGTCCCTGGACGTAAAAGTTTAGAGCTGTTACAGCGCGTAACCAACGACAGGTTTGATTTCTGGGACATGTCTTTGGAAGTCCCCACGCACCCAGAAGCCCTAACTCCGGCCTTCCAGCAAGCCCAACTCGGTCAGGTCTTACGGAGCGAACTCAAAGGGTCCCCGAGGGGCGCGGACCCGGTCAAGGCCATGTACTGCGTACTCGACGCCACCTCGAGTGAGGTGGTCGCCAAGAAACGCGAAGGCAGCGTGGACTGTTTCAGCGAACATCAGGTTCTATGCGATTTGAGCGAGTTCACCTGCGCCAAAGGCGTCACCGGCACCGTGTACGTCAGGCGGACCGGTAGAATACTGGACGGAAAACGCGCTAACCTGGTCCCGGTGGTGCGTTTGAGGCCCGAACAGATCGACAAGTACTCGCAACTGTATATATCCACCACCGCGCGTTTCTGTAGGGCCCTCAGGTTTTCGTGCATTAAGGGCAGCGGCGAGTTGCTGAGCTCCTGTCACAGTGCCTTGAAGGAACTCGGCGGGCTCAGAAAGACCTTCTTGAGTGGACCCGAAATACATCAGGATATCCAGAATCCCGCGCTGACGTCGTTCATCAAACGCGTCAGTCCGACAACGTGGCACAATTACACGCCCAAGCACATTGAGAGTGCAATCGAGGACCCGATTATGGTCGAAATTGTGGATTTGGCCATTAAGCTGATGGACAACAAGATACCCAATGCATTCGCGGTCGCCGAGTTACTCCTCTGTTCCTCGGCTAGATTCGAGGATTACGTCAAGTTTTACAAGATGTACACTTTGGATAAGGTGTTCCGCATCAGAGTAAACAAAGTCAGCGTTTCCAGTTTGGAAAAGCAAATGCGAACCGACTGGAGATCGCTGGTCGCGCTAGCGAAAGAATATACCGGCAGAAGGTACGTCGGGGGCGACTCGCGGGATACCCTTAACAAAATCTCCGAGCTGTTTGATGGCGCCGACGCTCGTACCGCTTGTACTGTTCAGAAAAAGTGGCAAAGCCTGGTCAAACACGAGACGAGCGCAAGTGTGAGTAAGAACAAACAGTTATCTCAACTGTACAGTAACACCAAGGTGCTTTTCCACAACCTTCGGGTGTACCAAACTAAACACAAGAAGCTTCTAAAGGATGGAAGGGGATCGCCCGATTCTCACGACACGTCCTCACCTCAAAGCAGCCGGGGCGGTGGCAGCAGAGGCGACAAAGCTGCAACCTCGCCCGTGAAAAGTAAAGATGAAATCGGGAAGTGTGATGGGGCTGCCATGGTCATACCCGACCAAGTCCCGATATCCACCTGGATCAAGAACTTGGGTACCTTGCTGATGTGTCCGCCCTGGTTGTACGGGGACGATTCGAGAAGAGAAGCTGTGTGTGACGTGTTGGGTTTGGACAAATCCTTGCTGAACACAAAACACAGTGACATTTTAATCCAGTGGGTTTTGAACAATATCACAGTTGTCCGCCAACTACAGGCTTGCGACCTGGGAGACAGATTGAGCAAAGCTCTGGTCGACTGTTTAGAATCTACGTCGACTGAAAAATGGAGACTCAGAATCGAACTGTCCTTACGACACGCACCTGAAAAGTTACCGCAGCGTCAACCCGTGTCCACTAAAGACATACCTCACGGTAAATCCAAATCGAGAAAGCGAAGTAGAAGCGCCAAAGTTTTTTTGCATCACGACGAAAGACTGGACGAGTCGCCGCGGGATCGGAACGAAGTATGGTTTGACAGGGCTGAGCTAGACGAGTGTACCTCTGTTAGCGAAATGATGTCTTACAGTGACGACGAAGAGCTCAGAATCCCAGGAGAAGACTTAGCTCACACTCTAGACTACGATAACAATGAGAGTTTAGATGAGTACGACACCAGAGACGACTTCATAGACGACAGTCCTATCGACTATCAGTACAGTGGTGACAGCGAGGATGAAACTTTCGCATCGTTAAGTAGAAGAGCTACTAGGAAGCGCAAAATTAAACTCGAGCGAGATTCATCATATCAATCAATAGCTAGTGATGAAGAGGTAAAGTTTAAAAGTAAAAAACTGACATCTGACTCGGAGGAGGAGCAAAGAGTTGCTAAGAGGAGCAAAATCAAATGTGATCCAGAGCCAGAGTCTGACGACGAATCATCGTTTCAAAGGGCTGGTGAGGAAGAGGTGTACTTTAAAAGTAAACAACTGATGTCTGAGTCAGAGGAGGAGGGGGGGGAGGGATCTAGTAAAAAGTATATGACACACAGTCCTAGCTCCTCCACAACTCAAAGGAGCTCCGGTCGTCGTCCGTTAGACGGTGATGATATTAAACGTAAGAAGAAAAAGCAACGCACTAAGGAACAAAAAAAAGCTTACAAGAAAAAGTGCAAACAGTCAGCAGCTTCACTGCTACGATCACCTGACCAAAGAGACGCAAGTTTTTCTTCTTCTTCTTCAAAGAGTATCGACAACAGGACTGTGAACGAGTCTCCGGGGAAAACCTGGTCGCAGGAGCATAACACCAAAAGTAATAAGAGTCGGAGACCTTCGAGATCCAATCTGAGAAAATCGGACCACCACCTCTCAGATTCAGAATCTGATTATTTTGTGACTATGTGATTATAATGTCTTTGTGTGGGAAAAAAAGACAACCTGGGCCACAAAGCGATGCGATGGTGACTTATTTGAAGAGGCTAGCCGAAGAAATTAGTCTGGGTCAGTTACAGAGCCCAACTTCTTCACTCGTAATGGCCACTGTATATTCGGATAACGGGTCACCAGCGAAGAAATCGAAAAATGTACCCACTGTTAAGGAAACAATCACTCGATATTTACAATGAGTGTGGATGTGTACCTGTTAAAAATTAAACGTGGATTGTACATGTTACTGTGCAGTAATGTGTAATAAAAACACACCAAAAAACAAGACCTTCTGTGTATTTGCATTTCTTTCATCACGTCAACACATTTTAACACAAGTGATGTGAGTACAATCTAAAATATTTATGTACAATTCATATTTTCATTTCCTACAGCAAGATGTCATTCATCCGTTAATTTAATGTGAATGGTGTGACGGTATAAAAAACACACATAGTTTAATTTTATTTTATTTTATTAGTTATTCATTTATTTACATCCATTCTACAACGCTACACGATTACTGTACATCAAATTAGACGATTGTCAGTACTTGGTTGTACACGCCATGGACACACCTTGAAATAACTCTTTTAGAGTCATCACGGTTCCGCTGGAACCAAGCGATACCATCAGGATGACCATCTTGTACTGTTGCGCAGTGAGAAAGTCCAAAGGGTTAGGTTTCACGCTCCTACTGAATCTTATGACCGGAGCCCACTTAGAGCGAGCGGGCGAAACCGCGTCGTGCGTATAGTACCAATTGTCGTCATCCGAGCTTAACGTCGCGATGTTCAATTTACATACACTGGGAACGCCCGCGAGCGCAGAACTGTTTAACGTGATCTTCGTTAAACCCTGCGTGCAATCCAGCGAAGTCACTGTGACCAGCGATGACTTGAATATTTTCACTTTCAGTCTCATGACTATATTTCTAACAAGAGTGTCGATCTTCATGGTACCCATAGTCTCCCCTGCCTGGTTACCCCTGATAACCCTAGGGGTTCCATACGCCAAGACCGCGGCGGTACATTTTTCGTCGCTCTCGTCGCACTTTAACCAGTGAGGTGTTTCGGACAAATAGTCCTTAAACGTGAAACACTCCTCGGTCAGAGAAAATAGCCGCGGGGACTTCCGTTCTATCACGGTGTGCTGCTGTTTACGCAAATGTTCAACTGCCGCGGTCAGCATGTCGATGCTCTTTGCGTTCGGCGACACTTCGCCGATCCAGGAATGGAGCTTCGTTCCGGGAAAGAACGTGGCGAGCAGTTCTTCGCATACGGCTACCAGTCCCGTGCAGTGGTCTTCGAAAAGCGAATCTGCATCTTTGGGGAATTGCCCAGCGAGATAGGTTACGATATCGATCATCACAGCTCCGTCCCCTACAGTGAGATGTTTGGATGCTATGTGCTTAGGCAGGACATGCGCCCTCGCGGCCATCTGGAGCGTCAGAAACACTTGTAGCAGGAGCGCGCCTATCGAGTGTGGCGGGTCCGACGAAGTCCAGTCTAGCACCTTTTTACATTTGAAAAACTGAGCGTATTGGAAAAGGAACGAACCGTGGCCCTCAGAGCACTTGTACAGCGTATCGCGGGGACCCGAGAATAGACCGGGAAACCTACTCGTCATTTCACGCGACAGTTGAATCACATTTTTGTTAAACAACCTTATCTGGCTCTCGTCTTGTCTCTTGAGAATCACAAGAACTACTTCTGGCTCCTGCTCGATTCTGCGGGTAAGCATGAGCACGTTTGTACCGCTGAACGGAACATCCTTATGCGAGACAGTAGTTTTAGTAGTAGTGTCACCGGGTTCGGTCTCGGTTACGCTCAGACAGTCTCTGTCGACACACGCGAGGCGAGGAGTATCGTCCGTGGGCCCTTCTCGCGTGTCAGAAAGTAGGTTTCGTTTAGGCTCAACGGAGTTGTGATACTGCTGCACTCCGTTTCGATCCGAGTCCGCCGCATGAGACTCGAAAGCCTTGCGTTTCTTATTATATTTACGTTTATACAGAGCCTCCAAATCCTGCGCTTTTTTACGGTACCACTCGTACGGCTGTATGTAATCTGGGGCTAACCTCAATACGTCCACTCCGTAGTATATTTTCCCTTTGGGTTGAATCGCAGCGATAGGGAGCTTAGCGTTCGCGGTCATTCGCTCCATACGCAACAGCTCGCTCGGGACGCAATCCTTGGACACGATAATGTCTGTGGGCTTATAGTGTCCCAGTCGCAGGTTACACGGTATCTCGTGACGAGGCGATTTAGCCGCGGTGACGTCGTTGGCCAAATACTTGTAACGGTGCAGTTGTAGCAGCTCGGCGGGCTCCCATCTTTCTTGGGGGAACAGGGTAATACAGAGCACGCCCATAAGTACGAACTTGGGATCTTTGATTTCAGCTCCCAGCGTCTTGAGGCTATCCACTATGGCCGCAGGGCTAGGTCTGGCGGCGTCTTTGAATTCCTCGTACACGTCCCGCGCGTTGAACGACTTCATATAAGTCGACTCGAACGCGGTCTCGGGATCCTCGGGGGTATATACCCCCACCAGCTTGGAGAGGTTCTTGGCGTATAGTTTTTTCGAGTAGCCCTGCGCCTTCGCGTCGTTATACGCTATCAAAGGCGAGCCGCTGTATAGTTCCCACATCACGCAATACCAACTGAAGATGTCACTCCCCATGGCCGAATTCAAGCACCACAGTAATTCTGGAGCCATATGAACGCGGTTCCCTCTAGGCTGATCCGGGGTCGAATAGTTGCACGAGGTACCGAAATCGCTTATCTTAAAGGCGAAAGGTAGAGGTTTTCTGTGCGGCTGATGGCAAACCAAAATGTTTCTGTATGTCAAGTCTCTGTGCTGAATACGTCTCGATCTCAAGTAATCTAACCCTCTCAGAGTGTCGAGTTCTACCATAGGAACGACCGACGTGTCCCTTTGGACACGATACATGAATTCCTGCACTGAGAACATGGCCCGTTCCATTACGACCACGGCCCTGCCTCCCAATTGGTAATCCGGAATGTCACACCAATAGCCCCCGAACGTACGCAGGATATTTGGATGATTCATCGAAACCCCGAGCATGATCTCTTCGACTTGAGATGCAACGTGCGCGTATCTGTAGAACTGTTCGTCTATGAAAGGCGTGCTCCAATCCGTCATTTCCGGAAACAGATTGGTCTTCACCGCGAGCGCCTCGGATATAGCCACGGTAACCCCGAAGCCTCCTCGGCCCAGCACTTTATCTGGACTGACGATTAAACTTTCCAGGTCCAGCGTGTAGTTTAGATCCTGGGGGATGTTTGTGTAGATAACCCACGGGTTGACGTCGGTTTCGCGTTCGGGTGGCGTTTTGTTCCTTCGCCCAAATCTGTCCACTGAACCGAATCCCGGCCTAGGCGCGACGGTGTGATAACTGTGAGGCTGATAGACGTCAATCACGGGGTGTGATTCCTGAGATCGCGGTTGCACGTTGTGTGCGGGTTGGTTCTTGAACGAGGGGAAAAGTTCATTTCCGTTTCGGCTCTTAGTGATCTTTTTTAGCGCCTCCGACATCACATCATTGGCAGTTTTGCAATACGGAGCTTGATGGCGACCCTCGGTCACTAAAAACAGCACTACAGAATCGTACTTATTGGTCACCTGTTTGCGGTGGTTTAGATGCACGGCCAGATACTTGGTGCCCTTGAGCAGTCGAGGATTGCCGTCGTGGAGCGCCACCACTCCTACGTCATTGCGATTAAAAGCGTGTATGTATCTCCGAAGGGCCGCTATCGTGTCTTCGTCGGATCCGTATTCAAATTTCTGATGGGGCACCTGTAAACACTCCAGCAGACCTTGGAGATCATTGTAACGTACTGTTTTCAAGTGAAACAGCCTGTACTGTTCCACTAACGTTAGCAAGAGTTGCACGTCAGTTTTAGATCTTGTCGTATTCCCCAGGCAGCCCGCCATCGTGTACACAAACGGGCCTCCCCCTCCTCCTCTCTCCTCTGCGACGTCCTCCTCCTTCCTTGTGGTAAATATGGCCAATCGCAGGACCGTCACGTTCGTAGAACAGGCCTCGGTGGAGCTCTTCGAATGTCTGGTGGTCGCCGGGGCACCTGCGACAGGATTACTCTGTGAGACAACTTTCAAGGATCGAGGACAGCTTCAGATTACCTTACAGCTTTTACGGGATATGTGGCAAAGGGCCGACTCGTTGTATGTACCTAGAGCCGATATAGAGTCGCTTCATCGTATGGAATGCAAAAGCGTAGATAACAACACGACCATCGGTGCCCAAATCGCGAGTGACAATCGAAAACTCTCTAGGTACTACATATACCTACTTTTCCGCTATTGCTTAAGCGCGGTGGGGCCTAGTGGTACGTACGGCATGGGTCTCAACCCATGTAATAGCTTCACATTTGACGGGTCAAAGAAAAACACACGCGTCACCTTAACTGACATCCCGGAGAGCTGGCTAGATAGTAATGTCCACAGCAACTACCCCTCGGCCCCGCCTTTGCTTCAGCAAAAAATCTGGAGCGATCAGCAACAAGTACAAGTACTTGGGGTACCCCCGGGTACCTCAAGTGCAACTATGTACTACTATGATCCTCAGCAACACATCCCACCCCGAGGTCAACCTATGTACTGCGATGGTGAACCCCGGGGGAATGGGCCAATGCAAGCGCAACCCTCGTACGGCATACCTCAGCGCAACCACAACGTGGACGGTCAAGGTCATCAACAAAGCGACAGGAAAGTATCATATCCACAACTGCCTGTACAGACCCAACCTACGCCATTAAAAATCCCAAAAGGACACAAAAAAAAGCTACCGTCTAACAGGGGGTGTTATGATTCAAATGTAGAGAGTGGGGAGGAGTATTAGTGTGTGTGGGTGTGTGGGGGTGTGTGTGTATAAACATTCGACAGACCAACAGCTACTGATACTCACTCAAGTCGTTTGGATAAAGCGCGAGTTGTTAATCCACTCTTGTCATGCAGTCCAGTGAAGATAAGATCTGTGGGATATGCTTGTACGTAGTCCTCAAGAAGCCTAATAAGGCTGAACGTCGCTTTGGTATCCTATCTAACTGCAACCACTGCTATTGTCGCACGTGTATACACGAATGGAGGAGTGTTTCGGAAATCAAAGTCGCGAGAAATTGCCCAGAGTGCCAAATCGTATCACCTTTCTTCATACCATGTGACCGCTGGGTCGAAGATAAACAAGAAAAAGATGAACTCATTCAGAACTATGAGACACAACGGGCATTGGTGCCCTGCAAATATTTCAAGAGAGGGTTTTGTTACCGTGGGATCAAATGTTTCTACAGACACGAGCCACGGCACTCTTATGACAGCAAGCCGGCTGCTCAGTTCGACTCGACTCACGGCTCACAGACGGACCATTCGAGGTATCGACAGCCTTGTCGGCAACAGACACCGGTTTACGTAGAAACGAAGAGCACCGGTGATGTGGTGAAGCGGAGCGGGCCGATCGGGTTGGCTCGGCTCACGGATTGCTCGTCGCCCTCCGGCAAAGCGATGACGACCGGCGGCCCGTTCAAGTCGAGCTTCTACGGGGAAGGTCGCTCGCTTCCTACTGGCAAGGTGATGACGGTGACCTGCCAGTTCGGGTCGACTTATCTCACGGGTCTCGCGCCGAGCTTCTACGGGGAAGATCGCTTGTCGCCTACTGGCAACACCATGAACTGCCCATTCGGGTCGACTTGGCTCATGGATCGCATAGGGGTCCCAGGTGGCATCGGCACCGATTAATCAGAACGCCATGCCGATTTGAGTTACAGAGCGCACACTTAGTTTCAGTCAATGGGTTGCCTCATTGTTAACTAGACACCGGTCGACCCGGGGTACCAGATATCTCTCGGTCTCACAATCAACCCCTTTGTCCTTAGTTGAGCATACAAAGAGTGAGGTGGATGTAAATGGTAACTCCGATATCTTGTCAATGATAAACACTCGAGAGTCTCCTCCAACTGTCCCATTTTCTTAAGCTGACTGTTTTTACACGACGCACGGCAACAATACAAAGTGCTGCGATGGTGGTGTCATGATTAGGCAAATAACAATTACATGTGTTGTACTCATACACATTTATTTTCATTGTTTTTTATATATTCATTTATACACACACTTAAACGCTTATGTGTTTGTTTTTTGTTTGTTTTTTTCATTAAAAATGTGTTTATCTCTAGTGTTGATTATAAGCAATAACAATTCAATGTGACGATCTTTATTTTATGTATGTATCTGCTTTAATAATAAAAAAAATTAGATAGTCAAATATATCATGTCTTAATTTTATTATCAACACACAAATATAGGCCCACTTACAAGGGACGGCAAATAATGACAAATAAAACTCCATTAAAAATAACGGTTGAACAAAGAGGAAAGTTAAAAAAATCACTGTGACAATAACAGGACCACAGGTAACTCGTATACCAAGGGAAATTATAGTTGAAATGAGGTCTCCTTTGTGCACCTGGATTTTTCCTTTCACCCACCGCCACTTTTGACAAAAAGGGCCTTCTCGTGTAACCGAACCCACAATGGTGCTGAGTTTCGGGGACCATTCCCAGGTTTGTATCGTTTGTTACACCAACTTTTAACAGGAACTACATTAACTCTAGAACAGATTCATTTTGGGGACCCCCTTGACAGGGGGGACGTTGAGAATCGCCTTCTCACCCCAAGGCGATCCTTTATGGAGGGCCGCCCGCGACACTCTAGCTTGGTTTCGTCGTTGGAGGAGTGCGAGAAGAGTTGCCTTCTCACGCCAAGGCGATCCTTTATGGAGGGCCGCCCGCGACACTCTAGCTTGGTTTCGTCGTTGGAGGAGTGCGAGAAGAGTTGCCTTCTCACGCCAAGGCGACCCTTCCAGAATGGTCGAAGGTGATACTCTCCCTTGGATTCATCGTAGGCATGAGGGAAAAGTTGCCTTCTCACACCAAGGAGTCGCTGGCGACACTCTCCGTCGGGTTCACTGGAGGAGGGGGTCGGTGGTTGCTTTCTCGGGGCAAGTTGACCCTTGAAGAATGGTCGATGGCGATGTTTTCCTTTGGGTTCATCGTAGAGATGAGGGTAACGTTGCCTTCTCACACCAAGGAGTCGCTGGCGACACTCTCCGTCGGGTTCACTGGAGGAGGAGGTCGATGGTTGCTTTCTCGGGGTAAGTTGACCCTTGAAGAATGGTCGATGGCGATGTTTTCCTTTGGGTTCATCGTAGAGATGAGGGTAACGTTGCCTTCTCACACCAAGGAGTTGCTGGCGACACTCTCCGTCGGATTCACTGGAGGAGGACGTTGAGGGTTGCTTCCTCAAGGCAAGTAGCCCCTCGGCGGAGGGTTGACGGTCTCCCTCAGTTTCACCGCAGGGAGCACAATCCAAGAGTCCACTCCCTGCGGAGGGTAGAGTCACTGTGAGATTCTCCATGTTGACAGTTAAACCATGCAGGTCCAAATCCGTTTTTATCTTCACTGGTGACACCACTGGGGAATCAGCTCCATCTGCATAGAGTTTGGTCATCAACGCTTTTCGTGCAGTATCACACAATTCGCGATGGTGAGTGCCAAAGGTTTCTCCATAGTTCTCGATCGCATGTTTATGTGGAATGCTCAGGAACTCAGCAAACGAGGTATGCTGAAATTTGTCACAGAGATGTTGTTGGTTCCACTCATTCAAAAAGTAGTTCACAGCCATAGCTCTCGGTAAGGTCTCGCTGACTCTAAGTGAAAACTTCAGTGGGGTTTATATAGTCGGGATATATATACATGTATATATATTTTAGGGATACACCTAGAGACCTGGTCGGTCGGGGGGGGGGGGGGGGGGGGGGAATCCTTGCTAACCTGAGTGGGGGAGGGGGGGTTCTCCGCGGAGAGACCTGGGTCGGTTAGGGAGATCCTCGTGAACCTGGGTCAGGGTTCTTTGCGGAGAGACCCGGGTCGGTTGGGGGATCCTCGCGAACTTGGGTCGGGGCTCTTTGCGGTGAGGCAGGGGTTGATCGGGGATCTTTACGCTGCTCGGCTGAGGATCTTGGCGGGGAAAATGAGGTTTCTCCAGGATTACCAGAGACGGCGAGGCCCGTTGTTGTGAATACAGTCAATCTTTTAGCTAAATCAGTTCTCCCAATCTTGTTAAGCGTATCAATTGTAATGTTCAGATATTTGCCAATATCTCCCCCCGCATGTCTAAACAGCACCCTTTCGAGTTTCCATATGTTCTTGGTGTTGGGTGATACACTTTCACCCAAGTGTAAAGTCCAAAAGAACCTCTGTAGACATACACGGTCAAGTTTTTCAAGTGTACAGGAGATCTCTTTCTTTATAGAGATTCTTGTGTTCAGGTCGGGAGCGCTATAAACATTTTGAAAATCTGCCATTTGATTTGAATCGTGACTGTATCCTCTAGTGCTGATCTTGTCAACCAAGTCGTACCTTTCAATGGCTTTCATCAGATTGATTAATTCCACCTCCGCATCCTGCGCGTAGCGATGTTTAATGGCAGATGCCAGTTGGCTTCTTGTTATATGGTGTAGCTCGTCCCCTGTGAACAAACGTACACCTCTGAGGGAAATACTTTGTAGGAAAAACTTGAGTGAATTAATTTGATCCCGGGACAGTTCATCCAATATCTCAAGTATGTCCTCCTCTGAGATGTCACGAGGTACCGCGGAATCACCTCCTCTAGCCGTCTCTTGCGCATTCATAGTGTCCGGATCAGTTATCATTTAACCACCGGCTTTCTGATTCTGCAAGCGTAACAGTTTGTGTTTTTGTGTATCACGGAGAATCCCACTGCATTTGGCTAGCTAACAGGCATGTATGTAATTCCTCTTCCGGGTCATCATTTTCTTCCGGGGAACACCTTCCTTAAGTTAAGTTTGAGTGTAATGTGACTAAAAATTTTAAGTCTTCCCTTAAAATCATTTACACATTGGGTCAGGTGTTAATTTATTATTATTTATTAATTTATTACGTAACATTATTTATTAATTTATTACGTAACATTAAGTTACGTAACGTTATATTATTATAATATATCTTTTTTTTTTATTCAGCTTGATCAACTTCAGGTACACTGTATTGTCTTTTCATCGTTGTCTTCTATTCCGTCTTCCTTGTCCAGTTCCTCTCAGACTACGTCTTTTTTTTTTCTCTTTCTTGTCCTTGGCACCACCTTTCCCACCTTGATCTTCGTCGTAGCCTTCTTCATTTCGTCCTCCTCCCCGTCTTCATCCGGCTCCTCTCGGTTTGCGCAATCTTTCTCTGGTTCTTTATCTTTCTTGTCCTCGGAGCCGTCTCGGTGGTTCTTGTTCACGTTATCTCTGGTTTCCTCGCATTCTTGAACCACAAGTGGAAAGAAAGCTTTAAAGTACACGTTGCACACCAGTTTGAGCATATTCTCCTGGATGGCAGTGTTGTCCACAATATTCCGGATCAACACTTGTTTTACACAGTCGGGACAAGATGGGCTTCCCGTAACTGTAAATTTACGCTTGAAGTCAGACGTGAATGTCGTAGTGAACCACAGGTCAAACTGGTCCGCGGGTAACGAATTAAGCTGACTTGGCGCCCGCAGGTCTGAACGGGTTCTGCGTGGCTCTTTAGCTTCGACGCCTAAGGCGTGTCGAAAATCATCACATAGAAATCCGAGCCTATAAACCATGAACATGTAATCATGGTGTAGTACTGGATTCCTGCGTATGTCATGTAGCACATGTCTGAGTCTGAGGTTATCCTGGACCATAATTGTTGATCTGTATTTCAGTCTACTTGACATCATCACGTTGTAGACCATCTTAAAAGAGGGCTCTTTGCTACTCAACTCACGTACTTTCTCAATGACTCGCACTTGAATATCATCTACGAGCATTATCTTGACGGCCAGCACGTGTTGTTGATTTACAGGTACCATGATGAGTTCCGTGCCTTGCTTTCTGACTAACTGCATATATATACACACACACCACACCCCAACCCTCCAACCAAAAGGATTAGGTGTACTTTTGTGTCATGTCGCCTCGTAGACAAGGAAAATCACGGTTTATAGTCCTTAATAAAATAAAGAGTACGAGACAGATTATTGTGATACGTGTTTATTATTTGTTACATAGTAGATGAAGCACAGAAAACTGGCACAAACTAAGCATCCAGGAGTCAAACACTATTGTAGTATCCTCATTTCACATTGATAGCTCTTTATCAGGCTAGATCACCATCGGTCTATAAAAGCTTCTTCTGGTTATCTATCGCCCTCTGCACTGCCTCGGTCAATCTTCTCCGCTTCGTCTCCTCGTGTTCTTCTTCGTCCTCAGCACCATCATTCATCACCACCACCACCACCTTAGGCTGCGGCGTCATTTTCCTCTTTGTTGTAACCTTCTCACTTTCGTCTTTCACGCCATCTTCGTGCGGTTCCTTTTGACCTACACGATCGTCTTCTGGTTCTTTACTTGTAGAACTAGAAGACGGTACCACGGCTCTGAGTTGCCTGTACGCTTCAAACTCAGATACTTTTTCCCCAGCCACGTCTCTGGCTTGCTTGTACGCTTCAAATGCAGGTGCAGAGAAAGCTCTGAAGTACACGTAGCACACGCCACCGAGTATAGCCGATCGGACTTTGGCGCTGTCCACGATATCCCGGGCCAACGCTATTTTGACACAATAGGGGCAAGATGAGCCTGCTGTAATAATAAATTTTGAGTTCAAATCTGGCGTTAATTCCATAGTGAAACACAGGTCAAACTGGTCGTCTGTTAATAAAGACATCTGGTGCGTGTTCAACACTGCTGTAACGAGTCTGGGTGGCTCTTTAGCTGCAGCGCCTAACGCGACTCGAAACTGAACACACAGATCTTTAATTTGGGAGTTGAGTTTCTTGTAGCCACTAGGTAGTACTGGAGACTGGTGTAGTTCAGATAGCGCAGATCTAACTCTGAAGTTACCCCTGACCTCAATCGATGTTGTGTATTTTATGCTACTTGACATCATCACTTTATAGATTATCTTGAAAGAGAGCTCCTTGTTACTCAGCTCATGCATTTTCTCGAATATGGCTCGCTCTTGATCCGGTCGATCTTCACATCTGAGCATTTTCTCGACTATGACTCTCACTTCATTGGGTCGATCTTTACGTACAAGCTTTTTTTCAAGTGTAGTTCGCACTATGTCGAGTTGTTCATTTACGGGGGCCATAATGAGATCTGCACCTCGCTTTCTCACTGTACATATATATATATATATATATATATATATATATATATATATATATATATATATATATATATATATATATATATATACACACACGCACATACATTCACACTCTCTCACACCCCATAACCTGCCCTCCGACCAAGGGGATTAGATGGTCTCCTGTGTCTTGTCCGTTTTTTAAGGAAAAATAGAATGTACAGATTGTGCACAACTAACCCGATATTCCAGATTATGACTTCTTAGTATCTTGTAATTTTACTATATTTACATCCAGCAACAACAAGCAATGTCAGACACTATCGAGCCCAGACACTGGCCGAGCACCTCGTCCGTCAATCCCGTGGTAAAAAAAATCACAAAATGGCATATTGTAATACGATGACGTACGGACTCGCTGCTAGTGATGAGGAAACCGAGGATTGTCAGTTCCTTCGGGATTTCAGAGATGAGCGGTTCGCCTTCAACCCCATCACCGAAGCACAGCGACAACAGGCATGTCGGGAATTAAATATACCGTACGTTCCGGACACGAACAGGCAGATATCCTGTAGCGCTATGGGAGTTCCTTGTAAAACTGTGACCATCGCCGGTGACGGTAACTGTTTCTTCAGAGCCATCAGTCAGGCCCTCGCTAAAACGCAGAGATATCACAGGGTAGTCAGGGATGCCGCTGTTTCCCATTTCACGGCACATGCCGAGGATTACGTTATCCTGATGAAACCCGGTTCGTCTGCAAGTGATTATATTTCACGATCGGGAATGGCTCACGACGGGACGTGGGCAACCGAAGTTGAAATTCAAGTAGTGGCAGACATTCTACACATGCCCATATACACATACTACAACATGCGATGGTTCAGATACCAATCGGCCGAAGTCTTATACGATACAGGTATATATCTTACAAACATCGAATGCCATTACAATCTAGTTTTGTGTGTTAGGCCAGCTGTCCCCACGAGCCAGACATGACTGCATTGATGGAATCTAACCACGTGGCCGATAACCTCGAAGGTTTTAGTTGCCACCACGGCTCCACCGAGTGCTCCAGTAATCATGTTTACCGCTATGACGAAGAGCAAGATGATGTTGATGATGACGACGACGACGAGAAGCAAGATGAGGACAATGACGCCGACGAGAAGCAAGATGAGGACGATGACGACAAGGAGCAAGATGATATTGACGACGAGTATAATGAAGAATATAGCTACAAATACAACAAGGACTTGAATAACTGGTTGATGCTAGAGTTAACGTTGCAACCATTTCTAGCTTCTCTAGGCAATTATTTTTGGGGTTCCGTGAACGTGCCAGTTTTAGAATCCCATATGAATAGCGGAGATGTGGCTATTATGGCGGCCTCGTCTGACACCTTGGGATGTGTGTGTTCTGTGGTTGTGAAAATTTTTGGTCAGGTCATGGTATTCGATATAGTACTTCGTAAGTGCCAGTACACGTGTAAAGCGTTAGGAAATAGGACGTTTCAAACTCCCATGTCTATTGTGAAAAACATTCAAGCGCGATTGACAAAGAGTAAGCTGATACCAAAATCCACCACCGTGTACTGCGACTCCACGTATCTTCCCATATTATCCGTTGTGGATCAGATCGGTGCACTGTATACCAGTCCGATATGGTGGCGCAAGCCGTACGGACATTTTTCGGTTTGGCGACGAGGCGATGTAATACGTAGTCTGAGGCGTAAACGCAGAATGTGCGACAACCCAGCCGCATTTATTTACAATCTAGATGAAGACACCCCGGGTTACTTATTTGATATTATAACTGTCGCAAGGCGAATTGTAGTGTCATTTAATAGAAAGGGCTATCTCGCGCATGGTTGTACTAACACAAGTATCTTCCACACCGTAGATCATGTCATAGAGTATGTGAGTGACGTAGAACACATCACGCCAGTGCTCGACGATGACTACTGATTTGTTGTTTTAGAATCAAAATTGTGTGACACTGGTACTTTTACTTACAGCGACTGGGTCCATCCGATGTAAACAGTCTTATTTCAGTGAATAAATCATAACTTGTGTAAAACACTGATTCTCTTTATGATGTTAGAATGTCTATTAAGGTACATATATGACCCTGGTAATAAAACAAACAAACTAAAACAAACAAGAAGACAAATGCTGAATGTGTACTTTGCTTTGATATGTTTTTTTTTATTAGGTTATCACATTTTTTTTTACCTAAAACAAACAAAGAACCATTTCAATCAGAGACAGGAGTCTAATGTACATGACCAGCAAAGGCAAAGTTCTTCTAATACGATAAGCGAGCTACAAGGTTATGTAGCGGTTGTAGTAAAAATCACACCAATCCTTTAAAGGCATGGAATTAGTCAACCTAAAGTGGAACCGCGATTGTCTGAGCAATACATCATTGCTCAGCCGCATCACGTTCAGGAGACCGTTATCTTGACCCTCGTTAGACTTCTCATGTAACCGATCCTCTTGTATCAGGTCAGTGTATACATCTAATATGGTGGCCCCGTAGATCATGGTTAAGCCCAGACATCCGGTTACCTCCCCTATATTCTCGGAAGGACTTTCGATTAATACTTTAACACTGGGCGTTTCTTCTGTAACAATAGCAAAAATGTCCGCGTAGTCACCCAAGGCCTCGTACAGCGACATTAGCCGTTTCATCAGCAAATATGGGATAATGACTTTTCCGTTGTACACGTCTCTGGGTGGAAAGGATGAGAAATCTAGGTCGTGGAATCTGCAACACGTTAAGCCCATCTCTCGTGTAAGTTGAGTTAAAACGAGAGAATCGTTGTAACAGGCAGAGTGCACTAGGTTCGCAATGCGACAAACGGCTTGGTAATCTGCATCCGAAGGCTGGTCGTGAGGCGTGCACACACACGCGTCCTCACACTGGGGAAAGGAAAACGTGGGTAATCCGCTCAGGTCTCTTGTAATACCGATGATGCCCGCGTTCGAACAATGTGTGCACGTAATATGAAATTCGTTCCGAGACGATCGAATCAACGCCTCCAAAGACCCGTACGCTTTATTCGTCGCCACTAGGCTGTCGGACATCATGAACGACAACGTGTTCAGAGTAGCGTGTCTGTTTTGTTCGTCATAAACAGACAGAGTGCGTTCGAAAGGTTGACTGTCGGTGCCGGCTATATTGACACGCGATCTGCAGATGTCCACCGGCCACTTTGACGATAGCTTGAACGCATCGTTTGTCAAAACCCTCGTGTGATTCTCGTTAACCACGGCGAACTTGACCGGTATTTTTTCCCAGGACCCTTGCTTGTACGCTGTCACAGTCATCGAGTCGATCGTAAAGATAACACTATGGCCATCTAACTGTATAAGATCGCTAAGATCCAACTTGAACGTCACAGGTTGATGACTGGCGCTGGTCTTTGTTACGCTATGAGAGAAAATGTAATCCTTACGACTGAATGCCATGGCGTTGGACCGGTCAAGACCTAGACCACCGGCATTATTGTATATAATGTTTTTTTTTCTTGTCCCACGTCGTAGTCATCGAATGTTGCTTGTACACCGTTGGACGGAGTATCTCAGATTAAAAGAGCCACTGTTTTTCATTTGCACAGCGACCTAGCCTTCTTTTCTTGTCGAGACCGTAAACACGTGGGATTACGTCGCAACCTCTTACGTTGTTGGCGAGCAGATCCCTGTAGAATTTTTCGCAACCTCTGCAGTGATACGTGACCTTCATGTCGCCAGATTGACATCGTGTCCTTTTACCCAATATAGGATGCCCCCTCGGTGTGAGCCATCGTTTCTCTTTGAACATAACCATCCATTTTTCCATGGCCTCTCTATCGGAGGAAGAGTAGGGCATGATATACAGAACGGAGTCGGGGTACGAAGCGTTGGTCGGAAAGGTCTCCGGTTTGTGCATCTGTAAGACGAGCGTGGTTTGATAGATGAGACCGGCCAAATCGACTAACGTCTTTTGGTGTACTTGGCTTCTGATTATCGAAAGCCGCTCTCCTTCAGGGCATTTGATTCCGGCATCCGTTAACATCGCCCTCGGGAGCGTTATTGTGATGCCGTCACGGTGGCCATTGAGCCGCCCCAGTGAGGCGGCCCCTTGAGAAATTGCCAACTCGAGTGCTTGTCCTAGCTCGCGGCTGACGTTGTTGTACACGTCACCGGGTCGTAGGCTCATATCGTCGATGACTTTGATGCACATTTCGAGCTTTTCACCCGAGAGCCGGCTCACGGTCTCCCTGTTTACCATGATCGATTGCAACTCGCGAGTTCCACACGCCGGTATCATGTGTTCCGGACACGTGTTCATCACGGCGTTAAAAGCGGCGGTGGCCCTTTTCAATCTGTTTCTGATAGACCGAATTGAAACGCTTAGCCAGTTCTTACAATCGTCGAGAGTACGGACCCCGGCGCCTTTGCCATACATGTAACGAGGCACGCAAAAGTCTATGATGCAGTGAGCTGAGAGTTTTCCTGAGCGATTGACCAATAGATAATCTGCCTGGTGAGCTATCAACACTCTGGAGTTAGCATAACATCTGTTATGCTGTTGGTAAGGGTGGTCGACGAGATGATAGTTCTCGGACGAGTTTTCGGTGTGTCTCTGATCAGGTACGCCGCGCTCGTTATCCTCGTCGTCGCGCTCAACCCTGGGGTTACCCGCCTCACAGCTCAGAGAACCTCCGAACATGGCCGTGATACAACCCGAGGTAGCCTGTAGATCCAGAGGATATCTGTAGAAAGCCGCTTCGGAGGGGTTACACTTGTGAAACTCGTAACATTCTACCGGTTTCACAGAGAGACCTGTGATACTCTGTAGCCAGGTCTTTGCGGTCTCCATGTACATGGTTTTCACACTGGAGTTTCCCGCTTTCAGGCGAGCGAGCGTTTGCGGACTAAACCGTTTGTTCTTCGCGGATTTTATCAGAGTGCTCCACGGGAAGAACCCGACTCCCATTTTCGACGCGATGAGTTCGGACGCCCTGGTTACGAGTAAGTCTCTCAGGATACCTTGCTTTCGAGAGAACATGTGATTCATGCAGTACTTTCCGTCCTTGTACAACGATCTCACGTACACAGCGCCGCGCGGATTCGTCAGTTTCGTGGACACCGCACAAAAGCCGGAGTCCAACTGCACCGTCGTCACTGCCTGCACCCTGTAGGTCAGTAGAAACGAGCTAGCTTCATTTACTTCGAGCCACCGGCCTCCCTCGTCAAACATGGGATTCTGTTTCAAGTAGAGTATCTCGTCACCCTGCTTGAGTTGATGCCACGGCACCGTCGCGAAACAGGACACACCGTCAAATTCCAATTTTACACAGTCGCCTCTCATGACGCACGCCACGAACACGTCCGTCACAGCCAAGTCGCAAGGCGATCGCACGCTCTTAAACGCGGCTAATCCTCTGACCTTTACTGCCACAGAAGACAGTTGGTTCCTGTTGTCCACGGTGTGAGTGAGCGCCACGTACGTTTTTTTAGCCACATGGCAATACACCGAACAGCTGTTTTCGTATTCCAGTTTGACTCTTCTGTCTTTAACAAAGGCCTCGGTGATGTCGACAAGCTCCTCCTTGCCCGGAACTCTCGCCAGGTACACCGGGTAGCCCTGCTTCGTGAAACCGCCCTTAGGATCTCTGATGAGTTTTTGGTGTTTGTTCCCCTGTCCTATAACATACATCCGGCCGAGGACGTCTTCCACTAGAGCCGCGTGCACGTAGTTCAGGAAGTCGGGAACTCGCTCTCCCGAGCGCTTAAACTTTTCACCGATAGCCTCGCGGGCTTCGCGAGCAAACCGCTCGAGCGACCATGGTCCACTGTCCTCATTGTGCGATTCCGCCTCGCGACCCCGTATTTCGTCGGAGACGTCACATTCGACGCGATCGTCCGGTCCGTAACCGACCGCGGCCATGACGCTGTCGGTGTCTCCGTACACCACGGGACATTCGTGTCGGTAAAACGTAGACAAGCAGTTGTTCACCACGGAAATCTGTTGCCTACCGTGGCCGGATATCAGCGGTCCGCACGGGTGAGGAGCGGTTCCGTAAAACGAGTTCGCGATCGCTTTACACTCCCCCTCCTGCAGCTTACAATACGTTCGCTCGGCTTCGGTTATTTCGGGGCTCTTGAGTTTACCCTTGAACTCGGCTCGCTGATTGAGATAATACTCGACCGATGACGCGAACACGCCCGGCGCTCGTACGAACACGCCAAGCTCATTGTCGTACTTGAGGATAAGCGAGGCGTATTCGAATCCTTCCATCTCCCAGCTGTAACACACCCAACCCGACAGATCGTGGGGGAAATCGACCGGAGGCCAGGGTACCGTAGTCTCCGGGGATATGTTAAGAGCACACATGATGGACGGATACATGCTGGAGAAATCAAAGGAAAGTTCCAGGCCCATACCCGGACCGGCGTAATGTAGACCCGTGAGCGGATTGCACACGGAACCTCCCTTCCACGCCGCAGCCTCGTCTTCATCTCCGAGACGCGAGGTTTTAGGGTCCCATCGTAACCTACTCTCGAGTTCCACGTTCGTCGGTCCTGCTTTAACCCTGAGCGTGTCGAGGGTAAACTTGAGCTGGGGCATCTGTACCGAGTGAACGCTTTGTACGAAACCGCAGAAAGTGTCTCCTCTCCCGTGTACTATCACGTCTATGTTGAGAGTAGCTCTACATCGATGAAATAGCACGGAGACCGGCTTGAGGACCTTGGCTAACCTGGCGCACAGTTGAGAATCAACTAAATTATAAATGAGCACGGCAAACAGACTCCTGCCGCCCGCCCTAATCATCTCGTCTATGGTGTCGTAGCTCACGTCGGCGAGCTTACAGAGCTTCCTGGTGTCCTTACGGGGTTTGTTGTGTAGCTCTCTGGTTTTACCGATAACATAAGGCGCCACGTCATTCAGTTGCATGGTAGTGCACGCGTACTTGATGTCTCTGGTCCCCGCCATTCTGTACAAATCCACGACGTTCATGCCGCAGCCGTTCATTTTAAAGTGCCCGAGCTTAGCCTTGTCCTTGTTGAACTTTTCTACATGATCGTAGATCACCTTGAGTTTGTACTCCGTCAGAGTGCCCCGGGATAGCACAGCACCTATACTGTTGATCATGTCTCTGTACATGTCCAAGTAAAGAATGGTTTCAAACTGGAAACAAGATATCTTCTCATCACAAAGGGCTTTGGTGATAAAAAGGCCATACCACGACTCGAGAAGTGAGGCGCATCGTTTTCGAGTAGCCGAATCTAAAGTCTTGGCGTAGCTGGACTCTGTGTAAAAGTGTACACGTTGATTAATTACTCGTATGTCAAACTCGGCATTGTACACGTACAGGAGTTCGATCCCGTAGTGGTGTAACAGCGCGATCGTCTTTTCCAAGAGCGCGAGCTCCCCTCCGCACGCGTAGAACACGATACGGGTAACGTCATCTATTCCGGCGGCCCTGGCCAGTTCGCGATCAGGTTTCGGTCGACATCCGGAAGCGACCTTATTTTTATTATACAGCACTATCAACCGCTTCCTGTGCTGTCCCACCTCGGGTTTAGGTAAGTGGCTGTTGAGGATAACGATTGACACGCACGTTATCTCGTGCTGCTGTCCCGGCACATCCGGTGCTATTGGGGGGATGGACTTGTGTTTGCTCTGTTCGTTCAAGCCTTTTAGCTGGTCGTTTAGACTAGAGACTAGTCTAGCGCGATAATCAGTCATAGCGCGTAGAGTTTGTTCGGTGCAGTACGGGTATCTGTAAGCGAACACGTCGCATTTGAGCGACGGCTCCCGATAGGAGTCATCGAATACAGTCTCGATGTCCAAACACGCGGCTTTGTAGAAAAAATTTACGTGATTTCTATCAAAATTCCTAGCTTCGATCTCAGACTTGTCATGATCGTAAACCAGATCCGAAGGTGACAGAGTGCCCTTCAGTTTATGCGCGGGTACGAAATACATTTTTCCGAACATGATGTTCGAGCACAGCGCCGGGGTATTACCGTCCCGCGCATTGTAATAACCCTTATCCGGACAAAAATCTCCAAATGTCAGCGCTCCCTTCACGGTTTGCATGTAGGTGGTAGCGACCGATATGGATCTGAGTGGGAAAACTGAGGCGTTTACTCGTCTCTTAATGTCCTGGTGTAAAACGTCTACAAACACCGGTTGGGAAACGATATGTTTCGACCAGGCGGATTTTACAGAGGTCCATGTCTCACCGGTCTCGTCACCATGCAGCTCTAGGTCGTAGCCGACCACAGGTGCGATACCGGTGATCTTCAGGTTAACCGTAGTGTACGCAGTTAAATGGTGAGATTGCAATACCAATCCCCTACACAAAAGAGCTTCATCTTTTCTGTGGAAATAAACTGATTTCAGCAGCACCCCGACCAGATTGGGTTCACTGGATAGGTCAACATGTCTGCGCTCTGGGTAGACGTCCGGAAATAGGTCAGTGAATGGTATGGGTTTATCCATGGTCTAATTCAAGTTGCAGATTACCTTATGCCAGTCATTGGAATAATCAAAAACAAAAACAACCAAAACAAAAATCCACTCAAGCAAGTTATCTCAGTTTAGACCCTCAGAGTTTTTCATGTGTAGGCACACAAACAAAATCAACAAAGGATTGCCCCTCCGAGAGCTCCGACTGCCTGAAAGTTAAGCTGCTATTCCAACAATGGCTTCCCCTCCCCCGACCCTAGAGCTCCGACCGACTGAAAGTTGAGCCACTATCCTCTCCTAGACCAACAGTGACCACGCTCAGAGTGAGTGAGCTCAACAATAACAAGAAACTCAACCCCATTCTACATCCCGATCAATGAACACTGGCACTTCCTGTGGATGTGTGTTAGCAGTGGCACGTGAATTGAGTACGATACAGAGTTTTATCGCCTGTCCATATGCACCTTGCACGATAGTTCACGGTACTACTTTTTAGAGTGCCGTCATGGCGAGTAAGAAGAACAGAGGTCTGAGTGTGCCGAGTCATTGTAATCTCCCTCATATAGAACGAGATACCGCCGTACTCGAAACAGTGACTGTGCCCTCTAATAGGAGAGCTTTATTTTTGGCAGTAGAAACAGCTGTGATGTGCAATGCGACAGCAGACGAATTGTCCTTCAGCGCGCTGTCTCCTGTCCACAAAGCTACATTTCAGCTGTTTTTATATCTGACGTATTGTTGCAAAGGGCAATTGTACCAGGTCACTCTCGAAAACCCAGACTTTTCAAGCATGACGCCCCCAATCAGAGAGGATTTCGCATACGGTCGACTCTTTTGTTTCGTGCTAAACATGGCAAGCGAAGAAGACACGTGTGACGAATCGGATGATACTCTCGGTTCATCCGCTAATAATCCTGCAGGGGATCTGCTCATTGACTTTGTTGACATGAACCTCGATATGGACATCTTCAGACAGAATCACGTGAGTGAAAGTCAATCTGACAGCGACGACGGTGATGATGATAAACCTCTAGAAGACGAGGCACTCAACTCGTTCATGAGACTACAACTTGTCAGACAAAAAGTATCTTCGCTCAATAACGCCATGGTAGTCATGAGAGACAGTACAGGGGAACTCGCGTCTATGTTCAATTGTATCGACGTACGCAATGACATGTTAAACTCTAACAAGTTAGACAGGAAGAAAGTCAAGGAACTACAAGGCTCCTTGTACACACCGGTTTGTCAATCTGGTCGACAAGCAACTATACTACCCGAACCCATTGACATTCTCAATCTGAAGACGTTAGAGAAATCAATCTCTGAACTCACAGACAGCCCGCCGCAAGGAAAAGAAGGTAAAGCCCTGTTCCGATCTTTAGTGTCTAAACTCACAGTGTCGCAATGGATGAAACAGCAGGCCCTGCGTGACAACTATAACCCGCGTTTGCCGGACGACGTGAGATTTGTGAACAAGCTTAAGGATTTCACACTAAAGCTGGGTCGTTCGACGGGACGGAACGTCATTGACACCAAAGGACTGCTGGTGTTTAAGTATTCTTTGGAGAATCTCATAAACCGAGAATCGCCGGATATCTTTGTCCGATCGCTGATCCATAAGCACGTACCTATCGCGAGAGCGCACATGAGGACCATGTTGCAAGATATCCAGAGCAAACGCAGAACTCGAGATGTAGCATCCATGCTAAACAGCGGCAGGTGTCATTGCAATCCGAGACGCTCCGAGGATACGGTACCGTGTAATGGACAATGTCAAACGGCGTACTGCTGTTTTTACAACCTAACCGAGACGCATCCCTTTCTGATAGGTAAGAGCAACCACAGTTATTACTTTGCACACCTGTACCCGCATCTGAGTAAACTGGAGTATTTGAGTAAAGAACTGAAACACGTTTACAGAGGCCGTAAGCAATTTGAGCTCATGGCCGACATGGTTTTCAATATTCTGGTCAGGAATCGGTTCGGCGGTGACCGGGACTCGATTTACCAGGGTCTTAGGACGGTAATAGACGAGAACATGAGCAACGCCAGCATGTCTCTCGGGTACCACTTTCCCAACATACACAAGACACTGTGTCGCAGCGAGGGCAGTGGCGCACTGTCGCACGATCCTATTAAGGTCTACGATTGCGCTCTGGTGAGGTACCTTTTCTGCGACACGTTGCAGGTGGGTAGACTGTTTCAGGCATCTACTACATTCAATTACATCATCACAAACACTGCACCCCGATACACTATTGAACGTATCATGTTGCTGAACATCACAGGCCCCGGAGAAGGAAAGAGCTATGCAAACAACGTGCTCAATTATCAATTCCACAAAGTGTCAGGTTGCATAGAGACACTGACATCTTTCACTCCTCAGGCCTTTAAGTACAAGCAGAACAGAAACGCTTGCGTGGTGATGATCGACGATGCCCACATAACCCACGAGAAGAACACAAAGGCGGCAGACAGGGAGTCGAACGTGATCCCCAACACTTTCAAAAATCTTCTGGACACCAGCGTGTTGGAGAGCGACGTGGTAACCAAAGACGCCACCAGTGGCAAGGTGGACACTGTGAAGTATCAAGCAGTACACAACTGCGGTTTCGTGTGGAATACCAACACCATGGGCTTCATCAGCGATGCGTGGGCGGACCGATGTATGATAATGGAATCAGAGTTCCCCGACAGCGTGCCCCGAACACGCAGCTCTAAGCAGATTAGAGATACTGTGGAAACCCAAGCGATGGATCGTATAGCCGAGGTGTGTCTTTACAGGCAGAACATGATACAGTCTGCGACGATGATAGCCGACTCGGAGATTATGCAGTTTGGCGCGAGATTCGACAAAGCCAGAGAGGCATGCCTCGCCGCCCTGTACGCCAGTCACGTTGTATGTATGGGGGTTGTAGGTCGCAGGGTTTCGTTTTGCATAAATCAACTGGTCTTTGCTGAGGCTATGAAACTAGCCAACCACTTTGTTTTTGACATATGGATCCCGCCGTGGACCAGGATTCCCGATCGTGAGGACTGTCCCGATTTGGATAGTTTCCTGCTGTGCCTGAACGCAAATAGGCTCAAAGCTCTAAATAAGCTGTCGTTTGGACAAATCTGCTTGGAGACCAATGCTGTCTACAAGCTGTGCTCGGCCGCGTGTTTACCCGACGTGTGTCCCCGCGCTGTCGACATGCAAGCCCGTTTCGCTTGTAAAGTACTGGGTTACATTTTGACCCAGGTACACCGTCAGAATCTTAAGACGAGCTCTAAGGACGGCAAGCTGTGCATCTCGGGTATCGAAAGTATGTTTTTCTCCAGTCAAGAGATTAAGGGTGGGAATGACGCCGCCCATGAAATGCTTATGTTGTGTTCCAACTGCAGAGTTCCGGCTCGCGCGGCCACCACCGTAGATATGAAATCTCACAAGCTGTGCACGTACAGATTGGCCACCAATCACGCTTCATCGCACACGAGGAGAGGCCGCTCGCCGAAGAAGGTAGCTTCCATCACGGTGTCACTAGAAACCGTGTACGACATGCTGGCTTTATATGCGCCTGGAGCCCATTTGGGATTCTGGTCTCAAATGAGCACGGCCATGGTTGAAGCGTACAATAACAACGCAGTGGAAGACGTGAATGCGTTTGGTCAGTGTCACGGACATGTAGGCGATCTGCAGCCGCCGCGACAACGAGTAACGTTCACGTTAGACTTTAACGAGAACCCGGTGCAAACCCTGATATTAGAAGCCGCGATGGCCATCGAACCCTTGGACGAACTCACGTTCGCCAAGTGTGCGATCGGCGGTGAAAGGTTTCAGTGTTCCGCGCCTTTGTACTACGGAGGTATTCTGGTCCGAGCGATGGGTCACAACGCGCCTGAAGAGGCGCACAGCGAAAGCCATGCGCGAGAATCGCAAATAGGTCCGAGCGGTACCTTTCACGGACCCAGGCTCAGCGTGTACTCGCCCGAGTACTCCGGCGTGCCGGTTCGGAACATGAGCTCGTTCTGTACCACGAGAACTGTTTACCACCAGGATCGCGTTATTTTACAAAATAGCAACGATGATCGTAGTCACTTGTTTACATTGGAAGAGGACTGGGAATGGAAGGATGCTGCGGATGTATTCAATCGGATTCAGGGCTCCGAAGTGTTTACTGTGGCGATGTTGAAGGATGACTATGCCATCACAATGATCACAGTGGAAAGAGAGTATCCTCAACTCCACTCGATACCGCGAAGGTCGGCCGGGCAAATGGCGCTCGATCTAAGAACAAAAGGTGTATGGCACACCGGGGAGAGTTCGAGTGGAAGGACACACGTTCATGAACCACCGAATGATACACGTAAAAGGTCTAAGGCTGAGAACAATTCGCAACCGGGGACATCCGGGAAAAGGTCGAGGTATCACGATCGGGAATACGTGACCGCCAGTGGTCACCAACACCATGGGACATGTTGATGTGTTGTTCGGACCTGTGTGTTTATTACATGTGTGAATAAAAAAATAAAAAAAAATAAAAATGGTACATTACTCTTCTCGTGTGTGTGTGGGGGTGTGTGTGTGGGTGTGTGTGTGTCGACAAGGCGGAGCTTGGTGAAGACTCGCTTGGAATACTGTATATACATAAAAACATTGTCACCTGCTGAATCGGACTGTACCTATTTTCTTTCTAAAAAAATGAACCCATCAGCAAGTTTCCAGGGCTTGAGCCCCTGTAACTCTGACGAGCACGGTAACCGCGGTAAAACATCCTGTGCAGAGGAGGTGTTTCCGACGCCCGATATGTCTTTCGGGGTGGTCGAGATGAATAGAGACCACTGTAAGAAATTGCTGTTGGATCAATTCTGCCTACATCAGATGAGCCAAGTCAGCGAAAGCGGTGCGGATTGGCCCGAAGGGCTAAAGGGCGATTCTGTAACTGCCTATCAAAATTACAGGCTGGCAGTCGTGGGTTGGTTAATCAACACACTATTTTTGAACACGCCGGGCAACGAAAATCGCCTCAGAATGGCGATGTCAGCTATCCATCTCATGGACAGATACATAACAGCCAGTGTACGTGCAGGTAAATGCCTGCAAATGTTACTGGATAACATCGGCTCCATCAGGGCCGCGTGTCTTTTGCTCTCAGGTAAAATGTACGGGGTGGCCGAAGAAGTCACATCTACTGATGTTTTGATTTATAATATATGGCCAAACAAGGCGCTGATCGCCGCGGAGGATTCTCATGACTCCGAGTTACGTTTGTACTGCACCGCGGACAAACCGTCGATTGACCTGACTGAAAAAGACATAGTTGTAACTTTAAAGGGTGGCGTGTTCCCGTCGAATGCAGAAGATACCATAAACTTACTTTGCACATACCTAATATTGGATTACAATACACAAACCAAGAAACTCACATCCATGGTCGAGGTCAAGGAGGAAGCGACTTCGGATGCTAAATTGCTTTTGTACAAAACAGCAACAAGTATAGATCTGTTACGGTACAACCGTTGGAAGTGTATCGCGGTGTGCTGCCTGCTGGCCACGAAGACGAAATGTTGTCACACACCTCTAGATGTACAGATTATAGAGCAGAGCTTTGCGGATGTGGTGCAGGAACTGGGATACAGTCACAAGTTGCCTCCTAACGAGGTCCTCGAGCTGTCGGAGCTGCTGACACAGAACTGTGGTGTGTGCAACGCTCGCTTTGTTACCGCACCCATGGAGCAAGCTGTACGTGAGCTAGCAGCTAAGACTTGTGTAAAGTGCACTGGCCGTAAAAGTGAATAAACAGTATTATTGTCTTTTATTTTCGTATTTGGTTTGTACAGGTTTAACCGTCAACAAATTAACCAATTAAACCTCAGGCAGAAGACGTGTCTGAGAACCTGTTGTAACTGACTGATTGGTCAATTGTTTGGTTGGTTGATTGATTGATTTAAAATTTCTTTTTTTTTTCTTTTCTCTCTGGTCGGGGGAGGGTACAGTGTCCTGTGTATGTTTATAAAAGGCATCAGCACGAATGTATTAATGACGCAGTCTGACTGACAATCGTCACAATTTGTTAATCATGGCCAATGAATGTACGAGTATGTCTTCTGAACTCATCGACGGGACCGAAGAATCCCGCGGTGGCGTTTTGGGTACACCATTCGAGATGACGGTACCTGGGGAAAGTGAAGATTTCCCCGGGAGAGCTCCGTGTATGGACCCGTGTACGGACCCGGGTACGTCCTCCAAACTCAACGAGAAGGCTGGAGAATCACGTGGTGGCGTTTTGGGTACACCATTTGCGATGGCGGTACCTGGGGAAGGGGAAGGTTTCAGCGGGCAGGCTCCGTGTACGAACCCGAGTACGTCCTCCAAACTCAACAAGAAGGCCGGAGAATCACGCGGTGGCGTTTTGGGTACACCATTCCCGATGACGCTACCTGGTGAAGGGGAAGGTTTACACAGACAAGCTCCATGTACAGACATGAGGAAAGGGGAAATGCATCACTGGCAACCTTGGTACGGAAAAGCCTCCAGTTGTAACAAGGATGCTCGCGGCCTAACCAACATCACAAGACGCTCCGGTGTTGATGAGACTGGTCGTTACAATGTACCGAAGTTTGGTAACCCGTGGCTCGCTGAGCCTCTAGTCATGGTGCACGTGACGGGTACCTACGATGTCTACAAGTGTCTTGACTGCAAAATCACACTACCCGGTTACAAAAGAGGTGATCCTGACTTGATCAAACACGTGTACAATGACTACATTAGAGGTGGTACGTGTAGATACATCAAGGCAAAATTCAAAGGACGAGAACAAGAACTCTTTATCCTACATGGTGTTTTGAGGTTTCAAAGGGGCTACATGGCATTCCCCTCGTTGATATTACATGCCAAGGGCAGATATGCCATCATAGGGAATACGGAATACTGCATTGTCTGTGCGAGTCGGGTCAAAGAAGATCATTACACGGCGTGCGACGACATGACTAGCGTAATCAAGTCGGCCGTCAAAGATATGACACTGAATGTTCCGATCGCGAGCGCCCTTATCTTTCCTCACAGCGAGTGGTGTCGTAACACACTTGAAAACGACAACGGGATGTTTGGTAAACTGTTGGGTTTTGACGCGTGTTGCCATAACGCACTCAGTGGAACCCGTGAGGTGTGCCCTAGCCCAGATTTTAGTGTGCTCGGACAAAACGCAAACATGGTCCACGTGCAGGGTACCTTTGACGATCATAAGTGTTTCACTTGTGGTCTGCAAATCAAGGACTTTGTCGTCGGTGACACGCTGTTAGGTGAACACTTGTATCATGTGTACAAAAATAACATACCCTGTGCCTACATACGTGCTATAACTGAGGCGTATCCGAAAGAAATAGAGCTTCAACTGGGACGGGAACGCTACAGGAAAGGACAGATTGCGTTTCCGGATGCCATCGTAACCTCTGTCAGAGGATACAAAGATGGATTAGATGGATATCACTGCATCGTGTGTGGAGAACCCACTGTCCACCTAATGTATTTGCCACCACCGGAGCACTTGCCTCAGTGTCACAAGATGTTGAGAGAGCTAACAGTGAGACTAAAGCAGTTGATTCTAGTGAAGTGAATTTGAGTTTGCCACCCCAGGGGCGCACGCTGCAGGGTTTCCCTATGTCGAGTGAGCTAACGGAGAGACTCGAGAAGTTGATTCTTGCCAAGTGAACTCGAGGTTTCGCTCGGTCGGTCGGTTGCAGAAAAAAAAAAAAAAAAAAACCTTTGCTGCTTTTTTTTTATGTTTATATTGAAATGATTGTGTCTTATAACTGCTATTCTTGTTCTATCATTAAACGAGAGCTTGTAATGAAACTTCTGTGTGTGTGTGATCTCATTAAGTGATTTGTGAATTCTCCTTGAACAATATACTCGAGTAAGGGGTACTACGTGCGTACATATCATTGTGAACATAATGTCTGATCGTGCCCTATTACCGCTCAAGGTACACAACGACACGGTGGAACTCATGATAGTCCTTATGGTAGATTGTGATATGATCCAGAAACCAGGATCGAATGAAAGTGCAGCGCTCGTAACATTGAGGAGGCTCGTGAAACAGCTTCTAAATGACAACAGAGCATCATTCCAAGGTAAGTAACGTTAGCAAACATGGTGTGTTTCTATTACGAATACACCCTTGCCCGTTTCCATGTGAGATCCATGTTTTTTTTTACAATTATCAATTCTGGTTCATATAGATATGTTCCCAGAGTCGATGAGAAATATGATCCGCCCCGAGTTCATCAAAAGCGTGGCTTGTAGTATTTTTGAGGACGGAATCGTGAACTGGGGAAGGATTGTCAGCTTAGTGGCCTTTGGTTGTGTGCTATGCCAGAAGCTAAAGGTCACAAAAGGAACCCGCTTCTCGTACGAGGTTGGCCAGACGATAGCTACCTATCTCACAACGCATCACATGGACTGGCTTATTGCTAATGGTGCTTGGGTAAGTTTATGATGATTGCGATAATGATAGTGTTTTTGTTATGTTTTGTTTTGTTTGTTTTTTTTAAAAACAACCATAATAAACCAAATAAAAAACATACACAACTCATCTGCAACCTTTTTCTATCTCGTTCCAGGAAGGATTCGTTACATCTTTCCCAGTGTTACCGGATGATTCATTTACATCGCAGAAAAAGAAAATATTCGGACTGTTGACTATTCTGTGTCTTAGTGCATCATTGATTTGGTATTTTGCATCGTGAACATTGATTGTGAATAAAAACACATTGTCACGTACCCAGTACAAAGGTGGCTTTATTTCAATGACTTTTGGTGTAATCGGTATTATAAATCAAACTGCACACACACACACGAATATATGTATACATATATACCAACAAATGGTCACTCAGAAAACATCCATAGAGCCTCTACTGTGTCCCCATACAGATAATTGACATCAAGCCAATATCTATCTTCCAGTAACGCCTTGTCATTATCTGGGACTATGTAGCTGTGATGGCGCATGGTAACGGTGATCGTGTTGGACACAGAACCCAGGGACATTGTCAAGTACAGGCACAACCGTCGTCTCTGCGATAATAGGGTGTATAGCCTATTGCAAACATATAATATATTAACCAACTTACGGTACTAGTTAAAGAAGTTACAATATGGAGTCTCTCGACTGTCATATCAGCGCTTTTCTCAGGCGCTATGGCTACACGGCCGAAAGCTCAAAGTTTTTCGGGATGGACTTTGGTACGTTCCTCAAACTCCCACCGGCTACTCTATGCGCTATGAAGCTTGCAGACGGCTTTGTGTATGACCACAAGCAGTTGACTAAAAATTCCACAGACAAATATATGTCATACGTAGAAGAGCACCAGGCCTCTGCCACCTTGAAACATTTCGATGTACGGGACCGAAGGAAATCGCAGCAAACTAAGGGTACATCCCTCCCTCACAAAACCCTTAGCCCGCATCGTCACACCAAGCCTGTTCGCTCTGAAGCGGTGTGCGCTACGACCCGGGCTAAGCTAGGCGATGAGTGTTGCGGCGCCCACTCGGACGACAAAAGCCAACCAACTTTGCCTCGCCACCGTGGGAATCCACGTACTTTTCCGATACGACCCCAAAGTCCTGACATCTATCGCACTAAAGCTCTACTGCTAGACGAGGGTGAAAAGTGCTGTGGTACCCGCTCGGAAGGCAAAGAACGTCCATTTTCACCGCACCACCGGGGGAGTCGGCGTACATGTGTGGTACGTCCCCAAAGTCCCGACGTCTATCGCACTGAAGCTCTACAGCTAGACACGCACCACCTGATGTAACGTTGCGGTGATGTAAGGTATCACCGCAACATTGATATCACCGAATCCGACCAAACTATTTTTTTTGTATGCGGTTGTTGAAGAAAGCAATAAATAGCAACTGACCTACCAGAAAGTGGAACGTCTACGCAAAATATCGTAATCCAAAGTATATTACATATTACACCAACCAAGTGTTCAGTTAACCTGTTACGTCAAAAAAAAGAAGAAAAAAAACAATAATCAACTACGTTCAGCGTCATGTCTTCACATCAGCAACCCGCAATAACCTTTACCTGTGACCCAAGCGCAATACACATACTGCAGGCTCAACAGGACGACTCCTCCGACCCCGAGGCCCCGGACACCCGTGTTGATACGATAGATTACAAATCTAATCACGGCCGTGATGCCTACCAGTCTTGCATAGAGGTTGCAGCAGAAGATAATGACGACGACGTTGATGGCAAAGACGATGACCACTATTCTGGATACTGTTCGGATCCTTGGTGTGACGACCCAGCGCTTCTCATTTTCTCTGAGGATGAGGTGGCGTACTATCGTGACCAGGGTCTATGTTTCGACGAGGCTGTCGAAGGTTACTGGTTTAAACCTGCACCTTGTTACGGTGTTGGTACATCTCGTGGAGTAGTCTTTGAAGATTGAAACTGAATCGTTGTTACTGCCAAGTACAATATTCTACGAGCAGACTGCCGTGGCTAGTTTGTTTTGTTTTGTTTGTGACAAAGAAGAAAGAGTGTAGCTTTCAACGCTTGTAAAGATTTTTCATTTCAGTCTGTTGTTGTGATGGTGATATTCATGTGTATTAAAAAAACAATAAACTCCAATCATATTTTGCAGTGTGTCAAATTATATTGGTCGCCCATGGTGTTATTTCAATCCAAGTCACATCATGTTCTGAAAATACTATAAAAATAAAGACTCATGCCATCAGTTAACATGTGTATCCGTTTTGTTGCTTTATTATACAGCATCGCGAACAGCTATTTGTATCACACTTCACCCCAAATCCGCACGGCTAACCACTACTTGTAATACACTTCACCCCGAATCCGTATCGAGTCTTCTCCCTCGTGCATCTCATCTCTTGTGTGACACAGTAACAGAAATGCGGAGAGCATGTCGTCTCTAGTGTACTGTCCGTCCACGCACCTTTTGCCTCCGGTTGTGACTACGCTAGAGCCTTTCGTCGATTTTGTTATGGTGACAATGGACATTTCTTCTCTGAGTTTACCTAATAACGCCTTCCCTTGTTCAGCATGCATCTTGTCAGCAAGCCTTTCCTCGGGCAAAGTGATAATGTCGCGTGACTCTATAATGTTGGCGGTGACGTATGTGGGAAGATTAACTCCCTTCCGTGAGCGTCTGTACATGGATACGTCCATCGTCGAGCCCACCCTGTTGCTAGATCCCGCACCCTTGATCGAGCCGATGTTCAACTCCAACATGCGAGTTTTCTTAGTAGCCTCAGCCAACACCGCCCATCCCAGGGACATTACGGTATCGCAATACAACAATGTGCTCTTGCATATCGCCGATACGGCACTTAGAACCATATCCAGTTTGATTTTGGCGCTTACGTATTTTCCCAACATGTACTTGTTGTTAGCCTGAGACCACTGGCTATAGAACCTGATTTTGGAGCCGGAGCGCACCAGGGAATGTTCTATTAGATTTTTCACATCGATGAGAGCGTTCACGTAGGTGTTTTGTTCTAATATTATAACCACCGGCACTTCCTTCCACATCACTCTTGGCATGAGAATTTTCAACAATCTGACGTGAGCACATAGCAGAGCTGCGTAGACACGGGACACCTGATCGAGATCGCGTATTTCTAACTCCTCCAGGGACACGATCTGCAAAAAAGATAGACGACGGATTGTTAAAGTGAATCGGCTGCGATATACACAAGCATCGGCCACTAGAGAAAAAAAACCCCAAAACAAACAAAACAAACAACACCACCGAACACGGGTTTCCATGTTTTGTCACGCGTGTCAGGTCTGCAGAGACCACATTACCGAGTTATTCTCGGCTCCGTGGGACTACCTACTGGCGCATTACGAGTTTATGATTGTGTTCGCTTCGTTCCGGCACAATATTACGTTCTATTCTAGTATGGACCGCGGACACCTCAAGACCCTATATTCTCAACTGGTTTCGTTTTCACCAGCACGCATCCTCGTTATCGACAACTTGATATCGATGTACATCGAACGACACGGCGAGTGCGGTGACGGGGAAGATCTCCGCGTTCCTTACGACCTGTCCAGAATCGTAACTCTTGTGTTGGACAATAGCGTCCCCAGGCAGTTCGTACACGACTGTATGGAGAGATGCAGTTGGAAAGGATACGACATCATGGTACTGGCGTCGTTCGCATCGGCTGAAAGTATTCGCATGGGAGCGCTCAAGTACGTAGCTGCGATCAAAGCGCAGGATGCTCGCGACAGAAATCACCTTCACGTTATTGTGTCTCTCGCTATCACGGGGTGGAAGATGGCGATGTCTAACATGAATTGTACGTGCGGAACGTGGACTCAAGCCGTGGACATGCTATCGTGTTCCGTCCCCGACACGGAGACGTCCTTGACGTTACAAGACGAGAGACGAGTGAGCTCTTACATTTGCACATTGTTAAACCTGAACACACCCGTTACACCTAAGTCTGACAATAATGTCAACCCAATACGCGACCCTCGCAAGACTATAGATTACGCATACATATTCGACCAGCTGTTTGCTTTAGGGTTAGAACAGTCATCATCTTCATCATTATCATCAACAACATCAACGACAACAACAACAACTCACCACTAGATCACCGGTAGCTACTTCCACGGCACAGCATAATCCGGCGCAAGACCTAGACCCTCCGCCGAATGTCGGATCCAGGCAAACGAAAGCTCTTACCACTGTGCTCCTTGCTAAACGGTCTAACGGTACGCAGTTATGCGAGAGGAACCTGTTTATGATATAGGGTTCGAAGGGAGTGGTTGTATCTGTCTTGGTGTCCGCAGACGCGACACTGTTACTTCCGGTAACTTCGCTTTCGAAGCCCTTAGGTGTGACCATGTTCATCAACTCTCTGAGGTGGCTGTCTGCGGAGATGTGCTGCGGACAATAGACTCCCAAGCAGAAACATGTCAAACTCGGGTCTCTGGCGTGATATCTGCACTTGAAGCTCTGGGATACAACGTGGTACGCGGGCTCGCCGTTGTCACCCCGAATATCTGCGACTTTGTTGAGCCAAGGAGCGTTGGAGACGTGACTCGTGATGTGTACTTGTTTTCGCCCCCTGAACGCTATGTTTGGTAGCACAGCTAGCAAAACCTTTGAATTAACAAAGCCCACTTCGTCAACTAAGATGAGATCCGCGCTTTGTCCTCTGCTAGCCTATGAAACACACAAAAAGGTACGGTGATCACTATAAGGTATACAAGGTCACATTTGATTACACGATCATTATGTTTTGTTTTTTTTATTTAGTTTTTTGGTTTGTTTGTTTGTTTCTTATTTATCAATTCATTTTTCCCCATGAACGATACGAGTAAGGTGTGCATGTGTGCGTGATCAGTCACAGCCTAAACCCCATGGTATGGGCTAAGAAGCCACCATGCAGCGCTCGCATGTAGTGTTAATAGATGATCCCCAATGGGTAAGCTATTGCGTCGAAAATGGATGCTCTTTCACAGATAGTAGTCACGGATACGTGTGCTTCACACACTACGCTAGTCATGTATGTTCTGGAATCAGCTGCATGTTGGTAAAGCATATGGTCAATTGGAGTCAGCGCAGCGAGGCCACGCCCATTTCCCCGTGCCCCGTCTCGGATTTACTGGTATTTCGCAAACACGAAGTCGAATTCAGAGGTGTCGATAGAGACAATCACCTCGAAGCAGGTTACGGCGGACTGGAATGCTCGTTGGCTGATGTGACGAAAGCTCACCACTCAGCGCAGGAAGTCAATCAGCTTATCTTAAAGGGAGCCTTACCCGTGATGGTAGCTCTGTTCTCGACAATACTGACCGACGAGTTTACTCGACAGTACAAGTTTGCACACAGCGATCGAGAGGCTCTTAACGTCTCCGGAGCTGCGCCACGTTCTCCGTGGATGAACCAGGTCTTTGAGCTCGCCAGAGAAATTGAGTTAAAACCCGTGACTAGAGCATACTGCTCACCGGAGAATCTTCGCACCGTACGAGACGCCGTTTTGAAAACTACATGGGCGATGTCCACCTTGTTTGACTCTCGCAGTGAAAAGATAACCCGCTTCGTGAGAAAACTAACGGGTAAATACAACGATAAGCATGCGAACAAGACTGACTTTTATGCGATGGTGGTCATGATAACATTATGTCTGTTTCCGTATTTAAAACATCGTGTACTGTGCGATTTATTCGACAACCGGACCTTAGTTATCATGTATTTCGATAAGACTCTCGCTAAACACAGCCAGTGGTCCACGCTCTCGACGCACGTCCACCTACATGTAAAGTGCCCTGAATTCGGGAAAAGAATACTCTGTGACAGCCACCAGCTAGGATCCCTGCCTGTTATCATCATAGTCACACTGGATAAATACATTTCAGACGCCACCGATTACTTTGTAAACACAACTATGGGTCGAGATCTAGGTGCCGTCGACGAAAACACTAGCTCGCCACACGTCCGCAAAGCAAAGTCTTCGCCGGTGCAGCCGCGATACAAGGTCACGCACAACGACCGCCACACCCCACTCGTCAGGAAAAAAAGAAAGTCGCCGTACTCGATGGGAAACTACAGAGACCACGCCGGGTGCCTTGTGCAAAAAGTAACACGTGCTCATAAAGACTGGGGACACAAAGCTGTTATATGAGGACTGTGACATGTTTCATGCTATGCCATGGGGTAACCTCATCTGTGTTGGTATGTGTTGTAGATTCAATAAAATAGATTTGAGGATTGTCTTTTTATTTTATTTCAACAGGTGAACATGTGAACTGTATACAATGCACAGGAACCATGTGTAATAAAACACACATTTAACAACAATGAAAAAACGTCTAGAAAATGTTGTTTGTTTGTTTGTTTTTTTTAATGAACGGAATACTCATAGTCGAGTCTCAAGCACAAGTCAAATCCTAAGTTTTCCTAAGCCTGTTGGGATGGGGAAGGGTTAATTTGCCCATTCCCGGCGTATGCTCCGCTGCAATCTTGTTTCTTACACAGCGTGGCGGTTTCCATACGGAACGGCGTTTCTTCTTCGGCGGAGCGTGGCGTGGAGACTTGCGGTGACCACCATGTTGTCCGGTGTCAGCGGCGTACTCCTCGTGTAGCTGTTTATACTCGACACCGGGTTTCTCTAAGCGCTCTCGATAGTATTTTTCGAGAGCATTGTGCTTCCACCGAACGTTGACCATGCCAGTAATGGGTGCGTGCCCGAACCATACAAGCGTATCGTACAGCGGTTCGGGTTCCGCCGTCAGTACCTTATCTACGAAATCCCTCTTCAACACTATCTCGCAGTACAAGCAGCTCCAGAATTCGTGCGAATGGCACGTATGTCGAGGTCCCGCTTGACACAGCGCCTCGGGGTGAGAGAGAGGCAGGTTGAGATATTCGAAAGCCGACGTGGTCTTGGTCGAACACGTAGATGCCATCGAGCCACAGGTCCTCGGGTGAGTCCCCCATTCGCACATGGCCGCGATTCAGGTGTCTAAGTACGCAATAGGCCGTGATGTGCGAGAACAACCACAACAAGGAAGCTACTTTTTTGTTATAACCGGTAGGTTCCACGGTTTTTGTCAACTGCAGCTCGACCCCTTTGTCTAGCGGTAAATCTATCATCGGGACCCGTTTAAAAGCCAGTATGTTCTTCACCAAGCTCGCCGCGGTCTCTACGGAAAAGCCGGATGCCACGAGGTGCTTGAATAACACTATTCTCTCTGCTGTGACAGTATACCGCCAATCGTATCTACGTAAGGGTCCTATCATAGCCATGCACACGTACGACAGTAGCTTGTCGTTGGTACCCATGGACGCTACTGACCTTAGGTTTAGTCGAAGTTCCTCGACTTTTGATCTCATTAGACGCGAGTCGAGCTCGACTCGGTGTCGCCGATCCGAAAGCAACTGGGCTCTATCGCGACTCCTGTTTAGTGATCCGTAAAACCTATAAAGGCAAGCCAGCGGATACGAGCTGAGGTACCTGGGCGCCTCGAGTTCATCTAGCGTCCGGATATGCGAGTTCGATTGGTGAAAAATTTCTTTGCCCAGGCTCTTTTGTTTAGCTATCTCGTCACGTCTCTTTAGCAACTCAAGCTGTTCCAAGAATTTGCCGGGCGTCGCGGTGTCCGCTGCTCCACCGTGGTCGTCTAGCTCCGTCAGAAATACGGCGTTACAAGGTCCCAGTCTTACCATCTCTCCGGCATCACCAACCCCCACCTGCTCGCCTCCACAAGAGTGCCTCAGAGGTACTTGTTCTGATCTAAGCGTAAAATGATAACACGAAATCAATCTCCGCGTCTCTGCCCACGAGTCGAGTGTTATGTTCGCTTCGAAGTAACACTCGGGACACTCTTTCGTGTCGACGGCTAACTGCGGTAACATTGGGTACCGCATCATGAGCGCGAAGAAATCTTGTAACGAATCCAAAGCGTCGATCGACTCCTCGTGACGACATAGCGCAAAGTCTCTCAGCAGCTTGCCGTGCGCGCCGATCGCTTCCGATAACGTCAGCGGTTGATTGTGCGGAGAGACCATGGTTTCTCCTTTCTCTACACCTTGAACGGCAAGCCATACCGTGTATTCGTTCAGTTGCCTGTCGTCGGGTTCGCCGGGAGTTTTCGCGGACAGCTTAGGTGGTAGGTACGCATTCACGAATTCTCTGAGTCGCGAGTCTATGACCCCCGAGATTCTAGCCACGCACGCCATATCGTAAAGCTCAGAGATGTTCATGGTGACGTCAGTCGTAGTGCCTCCAGTGCTCCCGGGGCTAGCTCATCCGCTATCCTCTTCAGTCCATTCCACTCCGCTATACACAATGTCAGTCCTATCCACCTGGGGTCTCGCGAACACGTAGGGTGTTTCACGTCTCCTCTCTTCAGGAGGTTTACCCAGCGGTTTGTCAGGCTGATAAATCTAGACACGCCAACGGTACTGATGAAATCTGTGGGTGTAGCATAATGAGATGATGACGACGACGATCGCTTGCGGCTAAGCCCGATCTCTCTTTCCAACGTATCAGGTAATTCTTTGAACGTGTATGCAAGAGCTCCAATTCGGCTCCTACGTGCCCCCGCCTTCGTCACTACGATGACGCGACTGATTTCGCGGGCGACTTTCAAGGTCTCCTCTCGTCCTCCTCGAACAGCAATTACGATCTTCTTTTGTAGCGTAGGGTAAACCTGAAGCGACAGTCTATCGGCTAAAGCGAGCGTACACACAGCTAGGTTAAATACTCTGTTGCCCGCCGCGTCGGAGGAGCCGCTCGTAAACACCGGCGTTAGCCCGCACCCGTACACCATGACGGTGTAGATGTCATACACCAGAGAAGGGAACTTGTGAGGGTTGTAAAATTTGACAAGCTTTCCTTCTTCACATAATCGCATGGTGTCTCTGTGATCCGAGTTGTGTACGGGTTCAAAAAACACGTGACCTTCCAGCTCGGGAAGAGTAGGCACAAATTCAATCTCGAGACTAGAGTTCAGTATGATGAAACACGAGCTGCGACTCTCATACCATTCGCAGTTCACTACCACGGAATCTGGGTGTTCGGGTGGGGATTCTGACTCATCACTGTCTGTTTCGTGGTGTTCAGGCGTTGTTTTAATCGCCGCGGCGTTTTGCCTGGCGAACGATTCTTTGTGATTTATCGAGTCCCAGAACCTAGCCTTCTTAGGTATAAGTCTCCCATCCGAGGGACTCCTAATCCAGTTTCGGAGGTTGTCTACGTGCGTGCGTTTCGGTCCGCCGTCGCGAACCGGAGCCTCACGCCAGTCACTCTGCCCCGATTCCCATCTGAATTTTAAGCGGGACACGGCGGAGCAAAACGAGCTCGGGTCTCTCTTCGACCAAGGCAGAGGTCTCGTCCAGGTTTCGGGTCCGCGGATTCCTTTGGGTATACCGTGCAACTCGCAGAACCGCTTAATCGAGTCGGGACAAACCAAATACACTCGGTCGACGTCGTCTTCGCGGGGCGTTACATCTAAACGAGTCTCAACGAGGGCGTGTACGCCCGACTCGCTTTGCAACCTAGACATGCGTATGCTACCGCCGCTCAAATGAAGTACCAGGTTACCGAGGCGGGTCACGTTTATGATGCCCAGAGAACTGTCGAGCAGTACTTTAACGTCCTCTCTTTCGCCGCGGGGTACTTCTTTGCACGATACGAGGAAGCCGGTTCTACGTGTTCTCAAGACATCTATACCAGGCGGCAACGTATGGCTCCAAGGCTCCGCGTTCGACTCGGGCGTAAACACGGTCACGTTACGTGACCTGAAAGGCCCCGCTGCGCCGGCGAACCAAGCCACCGCGCGTTGTATGTAGTTATACAGTCCGACACGTAGGCACTTTATTTCAAGTTCCTCGTGCGTGTGGCCGGATAGCATGACGCACGCGAGAGCCTCCACAAAATCCGAAGCGCGACACACCTCCGCGTGAAATGCTACGTTTTTTTCAGCTCTCGAGTATATAGACCTCGTTGAGTTCACGGCGTCCTCACGGTCGTAACGAGGAGAAGCGTACCATCTTCCAGGCTCGACTATGACAATGAGGTGCGCAATGGGAACTGTGGAGTGGCGTTCGAAAGCTTTGAGTTTTTTATTGGACACCTTACACAACCCTCTACACCATATTCGTTCGGTGGGACACGACAGCACGCGAGAACACAAATGGTCGAAACCTTGCCACGCCGAGGGGTCTCTCAGTTTGGCGGTCCTGGGATCCAGTTCAATGCGGGCAAACGTGGTTTGTTGCTCGTCGCTTCCGCCAACCCCGATTCTGGCGTTGAAACCGGCGGGAGGGGCGCAACACATCCACTTGACCGTAGCGGCCGCCGGGGAATTTCGCGGGCCTACAGAGTTAAGACTCTCGGACACGGGGTACTCCGTCTCCCAGTCATGCTCCCGGTATGCCTCGCCGGGAGCTTTCTTGAAAGTCCACCGAGCCGCTATCAATTCAGACCAACAGCTCTGATCCACCATGGGCCCCTCTAAAGGATCCCTGCCTCCGCTTCTCATGAACATCTTGTCGATGACGACCTCCTTGGGTTTACATTTGATAAGTGAATTTAGCGGATCCGGGCTGGGCCACTCGGGGGCTTCTGTCTTCAACACAGCCGTCCTGAACAGGGAACCGCCATCTACGATCACGGCGATGGATTCCAGTTTTTGCACCAGAGGACCTTCGCCTTTGAGGTAGAACATAGGTGATTCCGCTGCGAAAGCTATAGTGTAGCCGTCGACGACCGTAACCCCGGGTAAGCGGTGAACACCGCAAGATTTACTCGTCAGTCTCATGAAAAACCAATCGCCCAGGCTCGTCCTGACTTTACCGGGGAAAGATACGACTCTCTCAAATTCAAACACAGGCCCGAGTGTTCTCGAGTACGCGTTCAACAAGAGTTCCTCTTCGTCACCGCGAGGCAAAAACTCGCAGCCCTTGTAAAACTCGTGACACTCTAGGGGTCTCGGATTGCAACATCTCGCCAAGAGAGTTGACAGTCTGTGATCTTGTGAACATAAAAACGCCCCTATCGTGTTGGTCCGTGACCTGGGATAGTGCGCCCAGGTCTCCGTGGCCACGGTCCACGCCGAAGCCCCTCTGTGTCTGCTCAGGGTCAGCAGCTTGTGGTCGCGAAAGCAGTTGACCCTGCAGCTTTCGGCCAAATGACTCAGGAGAGCGTATACCGGCGACATTCGACACCTGCCGTGTATGGTAAATTCGTAGTCCAGCATCACGTCGCCCACGTTCATGTCGAGCACGCATGGGTGTACCGACCTGTAGAACCAGGTCAAACATGCGCTGACATCAAAATTTCTTTTAGCTCCTCCCGTCACAGACACCCTAGCGCAGTGTCCCAGTAACACGGCTTCGTCTAGACACGCTTCGTAAACGGACCCGCACTCGCCCGGCGCTCTATCTGCCCTAACCATCGCGTGGCGGCCTCTCGGCGATACTTTTTTCACCACGAGATTGAGTCTGTACTCCGAGAGTGGGTACGTCAACGTATCTTCGTCATCGTCATCGATGATTCCGGCTACGTTGAGATCGCCGCTCGCGATCTCTATTTGCGGAAAAAACTCTCCGTCTCCTATGACAGGCCGCCGCTGTCCTTGCCCGGGTCTCGCACGGGTTCGGGTTACGAGCCAGGATCTCTTGTACGGATGTTTGCAGTTGGGGTCACCGAGGCCGGGCGATTCGGTTTCCACCGCGAACGAACATTCCTCCATCCTCGCGCGATGCGCCTTGAATAGCCGAGCAAGTTTGTGTTCTTCGTAACCTCGAGCCTTGTCGCTGCAGACGGCTTGTTCTAACCTGGACATCTCCATCCCGTGCCCGGTCGCGACCTCCAGATCGAGGGGGGTGTTTGCGGTGGGTGCTTCCGCGGGGGAATAATTGAGTTGAAAGAAACAGTCGCTGCTTTCGAGCAACGGTAGCGGTGCGCTAGATGCCGGCTTAGGCACAATGATACACAAGTCGTCGGTGAGCACCGCAGGGGCCCTTCGCCAACACAGCTCGGTCGTCACTCCGTTCGTCGCTGGGAGTTTCAACAAAGCCCTTCCTCGACCGTGTTTCTCCCGAAACACGCCGGCTGCTCTCAATATCTTCATGTTCACTAAGCCAAGCGTGCGTACACCAATCGTGACAGACTTGAAATTACCATCGCCTTCGGGTCCCCAGCGTCCAAACAGAAATCTATGACCCGTAGCGACGGCAGGGGTTGCGCGCTCCGCACCTTCCGTGGCAAGTGTCGCGATTCGATCGTCAATCTCTACGTACACACGCTCCCAAGAGCTGTCTGCCTTGTCCTCGTCATAGTGGCCTGCGATCCCCACCGGATCAGTGCCCTCACGGTCGCCGATATCAGCTTCGTAACCCACGGTATCACCATATAGCAAGTGTTGTACATCGAGTATCCCACGTTCGATGTCCTCTCGCATTACGTGCTCCTGACCCGTGACCTGTAACCCGGCAAGTCCCAAGCGTATTACCGGGTGAGCGGAGAGCGTGGTTCTCAGTTCCGTGATGTCAGAGCGGGATTGTACGGTCAACTCGAAACGGCTCTCGGGCGGAAGCGTGAACGCCTCGGATAGCGAGAGATAGGTCCACAGTATAACCTGAGCCTCTTTCGAACTCATGTCTGCCGCGAACAAAAGCCTCACGGCTTGTCGCTCTTCTCGGAGGACGAGCTCTCTAAAAATAATCACCGCGTACATGACCGCGATGCAACTCGCAAAGCGTAACTCTCCGGGCGCTATGACCGTCATGGTCCCAGGTAGCAAGCACACGGAGCGGTCGAACGCGTACCCGCGAGCTCTAAACCGCACCGGGAATACGGTGCCGTGACGTGCGGTTTGCACGACACGCAAGGTCGCTAATTCGTCCAACCGAGGATCGATTTGGCGGTGTCCCGCGCTAGAGTCAGCGGTCGATATCACGAGGGGAGGTATGCCAGGAATACCTCTTTCGATTCTAAATAACAAGTGGTCGCACGGGAACCATTCCGTTATGCACCCGCTGGGAGTTCCTGTGTCGCCAATCTCGCGATCCGCAGCTACATCCGAGACCTTAACCCTTTCCTTGGGGACAATAACCACCGCGTCTCGCAAAATGTGCCTCAAGACCACCACGGCTTCGTTCTCGGCTATAACCGTGAATCCAGACGGGAGTCTCGTCATGTCTTCCAAGCTTAACAGTCCTTGGGCGATGGTGGGTGCGCGAGCCCGGGACTCTTCGCGGTGACCTTCCGGGGCCCACGTCACGGGCGCCACGGGGTTGCATTGCAAAGGTTCTAGATCTCTGAGGTCTAAACTCGTAGCTCCTTCGGGTATGCTGCATTTAAGCTTGAATTCCGTACCCAGAGTACGATCGCCCAGGGCAAGAGCGCATAAGGTGCAGACGATATCTCGCGAACAGTTTTTGTCAAACGTCAGACACAACTCGGTCTTCCACGACACGACCAAAGTATACAGAGACAACCCATCTGACGTGTAGATGCACTCCGAATCCACCTTCGAGCCTCGTATGTCGGCCTCCTTGACGGCGTAACACGTCCGCCAACCCGCATGTAGACTCGGATCAGTATGACGGTCCGAGCTTTGAGATATCACCAGAGCTAGCGAAGCGCGCGTCCCCGGCTGTTGCACCCAAAAGGCCGCATTTTCGAATAAGACCACACGCTTCCGAAAAAGTGAAACATCTGAGGGACTCAGCCGCCTGGGTACGTGAGGTTTCATCAGATTCTCAATCTGTAAAACGCGACCGTGAGCATCAATCGTCATAAACGTACCCTTTCCCGTGAGAGCTCTGTAAGCTCGGCCTCCGACGGCCACGATGCCGGTTTTCGAACGTGAGATTACGTCTAGATGTTTCGCTAACGACAGCCTACATCGAGATACAAACTCCACTATCCACATGGGATTCAATTCCGGGACCACATACTTTTTAGGACCAAACAAGTGAGCGAGTTCCATGTCGGTGAGATGTAGCCTACCTGTCGTCAGACAAGTGTACACATAAAAGATATACTTATCACACATACGCACGGGATACCCGCTCACGAAGCCCGCGGGCGTAAAGAGCGACCTGAGTTCCTTGCGAGCTAGCGCGCGGGTATCATGACGACCGAGTGCGTTACCCCGGTTTCGCTGTGGAGGAACCGTGACTCGTTTGATCATTTTACTCCTCTGAGTGTCGCCTTGGTCGACGCGATCACCGGGGTCTTCTCCAAATACGACGAGCTCGCGTCCAAAGACCGAGCGATCTCAACCGTGGATGTGGAGATGGAGCCAGTTGAGACGCTGAGTTCGGCTATGGATACTGTGCATTTATCGGATGATGATGATGATGATGAGGATGATGATGATGTTATTATGAGTTCCCTAGAAGATCCTACACCTCAGTCACATAGCATACAGGGTGACTGTATATATTTCGATGAGAATGGAAGCGAAGAAACCATGTCGGTGGATCAGTACCAGTGGGATAATTTTTATGAAGGCAGAGAGGGCGCTCACGACCGAGAGCGGCAAGAACGTGCGCCTTCGTGGAGACTCGTCAAATGGCCGAGTTCCAGAGATAGGGGCCACGGTGGGGAATACAATACGCGCGCGTCTCGCTCTCCCGGCGGGCAATTCGAGGGTAGATGCGTGAAATGTGAGGCCTACGACGCTCACTGTAAGGCGGCCGCCGAAAATTACAGGAGGACTTTGGGTAGTTACACCAAGACGGTATCGGAACTCGTGATAGGTTTCAAGAAAGTCTTGGAAAAGTATCCGGAGCTTAAAGTTGACCCGGGCGACGAACGTGTCCATTACATGGTGCAAGCCGCGTTAGGGCGCAACAATCTCGTCAAGGACATGGTTCGTTTGGCTGCAAAGAGTCAGTTTCGTGACGGCGTTTGCATTTCGAGTCCGTGCGGTGACCTGAGAATGGACAACGCGATCGTTTCGATTCACGAAGCTCTAAACACGTGCTACACCGACAGCGAGGCGCTAAGAATGATTCTCGAGCGATACGCAGATCTGTACGTTCGCTACATACAGGTGTGGAAAGACATGTGCACCAGAGTATCTAAGGACATTACCGTGATGGAGCTGATGAATCTAACCCGCGACAGACCGGGTGTCGCTCACGGCGAACCCTGGTGCGAAGCGAGAGCTTACGTAACACGAATGTTGGCCAAGGTAACGGACATCCTGCCGAGTACAGTGGCGAATGCCTGCGCCTACACGCTGAAAAAGCTAGACTGTAGGCTGTCGCAAGCACCCAAAGAGTTCAGCGCCCACCAGGATGCAATCGACGCGTCAATCGAAGATATCCGTGAAAGGTTAGATGAAGCCTCTGGTGAATGGAGCTCTGACTCGCATATGAACAGCCTATATTTAGATATTCGCTGCGACCTGACAGTACTGGAAACGTTGGTGGGCGTCGGGTACGTCTCCGTGAAAAGTCTGTTACACGAAAGGTTCTTGCTTGTGTCTCAAGTACGAGTGTTAATGAGAACCAAGGGTTCTCTGGAGTTGGAGTTAGCACAAACTAGATCCGAGCTCAGAGAGTCGGCATATAGGGCTCGACACACAGCGAACGAATCGCTCTTCTCGCCCCACGGTAAAAAACGAACGAGCTAAGAAGATGTACTGATGTAGCAACCGACTGTCGTTTTTTCGGGCGTGTGATTTGTGTAGCGATGGATTGTGACCTTAATTACCTGGTGTACGATGAAGGTGAACTCAAAGACCGCGATGACAAAGAAGGCGAACTTGAAGACCACGATGACGATGACAAGGAAATGGAGGACTACAGCTGTTATATTTGTAAAAATGGACTAATACAGGAAGAACCTGTCGAAGACAACTGGTCATACGATACGACCGCGGTGGCGTTGAACGAGGCGCTGACGGGATCTATGATCCCCTACGTGAACCCGATAATCAGCGAACATGAATACGCTGTACCTTTTGGAGAGTCTACGGACATTTGCTATGTGAGAAAAAATATCGTGGTGTCGTTGAAAGGTCAGGTACACATGCAGGACGTATCGCCGAATGGCACGTGGCTATCGAAAACAATTGGAGTCGCCACCGCCTCGATGACGCGTTTGAGAACCGCAGGTCTGGTGTGCGTGCACTTACCGGAACTCAACAGGATGGTAATCGAGCAGAAGAACGACGACGGTTTATTGCATATGGTAAACGAATGGCTATCGAATAAAGACGCGGTGACCCACGCGATCGCCACGTTCGGTCCGTTCGCGTGCGACGCCATGCTCGCACCGATCCTTCACACGATCCTGCGATCGCAATGGATCGTGGCATACAAAGAATTACGTGGAACGAACGTTACGCTGAAACCGGGATGGGCTCAGGAATTCTACGACTACAAATGTGTCCCGGGGAACGCAAAGGGGGATAGGTTTTTCACCTACAGTCGAAAGTGTAGCGCAGATTCTAGCTGCACGTACTGCCACGGCATAACAGCCGAGATCCTGGCTCGCATGAGGTGCTGCGGCTACACGCCTTGGTCCGCCGTGCAGGCAGTTCGTAACTGCGAAAACCGTATCCTCGCCGTCGATTCCAACCGATGCAGAAGTCAGCTCTTGGCATCATGCGCATTTCTAGTGGAATGCGCCGCGGTCGAGTCGTCCCGACAGTACGACTGGCTCGTGCGCAACGAAGCCGTCGTAGAACTGTGTTGGGTCCTGTATCACATTTACAATCCCGAAGGGGAATTGCCGTGCGACAAGATGCTAGCGTGGGCTCAATCTACCATGGCGCACTCGGTGGCGTTCCAGGTATACGCGAGCGCTGATTCACTTGAAAATATCAACGACGCTGTCATTAAGTTTGCAAACGATCACGTTCCGGTGTGGTCCGACGAAAAGACATGGACCCGAGGCGGAAAAGGCGAACCGCACCCCAAGCTCGTGAACATCGTTAGAAAAAATGCCAGGTTCACCAACGCCAACACCACCACCCCCGAGCTTAGGTCTCCCACCTGTCATCGCGGTGTGGGAGAAGAGTGTTTCGATAACATCTCGACCGCGGTTGACGTGATGGTAAGCATCCCGGTCGCGAGGGAAGCGAGAGCACAAGACCTAGAACACGTAAGACTAGCTCTTATAGCGTGTTTTCCTAGATTAGCAGAGCCTGCGCTGCGTAAACTCACCTTCAGTCCGCCGGAGAGGCAGTCTTACGTAGATAAGATATGGCCCGTGTTCGTCAACCCCACCAGGGCATGTTACCAGTTATACAAAGCCTTAGCCCTTCCGGTGTCACCGAGTCCCGTGTATTTGGTGGAATTGTTAGCGAGAGGTTGGAGACGCGTACCGACAGCAACGCTGGAGCGTTTTACACCGATGAGCGCCGGCCCGATTCACACCATAGATGGGCCTCATTTTGAACGTTATTTCGTAGCTCCTCTCCGTATACTCGCTGAGCTGGGTGTGATTAGCGAGAAAGAGAAACGGTCGACAGTAGATGTGTTGCGCGATGGCCTGTTGCCTTGTTTCGCGGGACTAGGCGATAGCTCACCCGACCGTCTGGTCAGTTCCACTCTGGCCTTGACGTTTGCCGCTTGCGGAATAAGGGTGTTACGCGACGAGGAGCGGGCGCGAAACATGGCCGGTGGTGGGGCAGAGCAGGTGACCTCTGCCGGGTTAGTATACTTCGCCGCGTGGTACCTCCTTGTGTACGCGTGTGCCGTCCACGTGCTTCCCGCATTAAAAGAGAGGCTCCTCGCCACCGGATCAGACGCAGACAAGTGTCTTTGTTCGGCCTTCCGGGTCTCCGAGATCGATCGTTCGGTCACGGAGTACGAGGGTAAACGCGTCGCAGAAGCTCTACGGATGGTTTTCCGCGACACGCTCGACAGTCAGACCGCGCTACGTGTCGGGCAGTTATACATGCCGACCATGTGGGCGCAGCTACCTTATGTGGGAAAACTCGGGGCGATACCGCCGGGTACCGTTAAGGCGGCGATAGAATTCAGGGATGAGTGGTTGGTGAAGGAGCACGGCAGCGTGGCTATCCTCGACGACCGTAACCCTAATCGCTTCTCGTACATGGGACACATAGCCCAGGGATTCCACAGTAGCCTCGAGGGCACTCTCACCCGCGGAGACCTGAGACCGCTCGCCCGGGCGTTCGAAAGACCGCAAGCTAAATTCGATTTATGGTGCAGCTCCGTCTTAACGCATGATGAGGGAATCGAGCCCGTATTACGGGATAGGATCGTACAGCCGGATGATTTCCATGAATCTTATCACAAACTAGAGGATATAACAAGTAGTTTCAACCATCTAACGTTGGACAATCCACTCCACACATCCGAGAACCCAAAGGCTGAGATCGCTACTCGTGTCATATCGCCCCCCCGTGTTGAACATGGTGCACCCCACACCATTCAGCGGGCAATATGTAAAGGACTCGTCTTAGACACTGTCGATAACCTGGGGTTTGCCGGAACCCACTTCTTCTTAGCTTTATCGATGGAACCTAAATCTTATAACATGACATGTCGGAAAACACATTGTACTATCAACAATCCCTGCCTGACTAACATAGGTGCGACTGTGTACAGCAAGATCGAGCAAAAGGCACGGCCGAATGCAGCGGGGCATACGCCTCATCCTAGCCTGATAGAGGCCCTGTGGGTCCTCTTCGCTGATCCGAGTGCAACACGTGAATCTAGTACTCGCGGGGAACCTGGGACGCCCGAGGAGTTGGCGGTTATGGTTCACTTGGCGGTCAAAGCGTTCGATTATAACCCCGACGGACTGGCTATCTGCAATAACGTTAAAGCCATGAGCGCCGTCTGTAAGGAGGAACGCGAATTCGTGCCTGTATCGGCAATTGTCGCGGGCATGTTCGGCGTAAACCTAGAAATTATACACGAGCGATACAAATATTATATAACGAATCATGAACACGGGGGTCAGTGGGCTCCGGGTTCTTTAATGTACGTAAACCACCGATGGTACGTCACAACCGAAGACGTGAAATCTCCGGTGTGGGTACCGAAGGAACCGTGTCACGGTAGGCACTCCGGTCGATCTGGTACAATCTCAGCATATTGCAGACTCAACGATCTCAGAGTACAAACCGTGCCGTCGGATAACCATTGCGGATTCCATACCGTCGCGGTGCTGTTGGACAATTCGCTGCACGAGTGTGACTCGAGCACAAAAAAGAGACTAGTAGATCGAACCGTGGACTACGTGATGAGTAATAAAGACTCGCATGAAGAAATTAAAGTTTATCTGAAAACTATGGCCCTTGAAAACGACACGGACCTAACTGAGATTTTTATGACCAAGAACAGATGGCTTACTGTGGACGAGATGAACTTTATTTTGTTAGCTCACGGTAAAACATCTCATGTGATCACTGAATATTCATTCCCTATTTACAACAGGGACTGTGTTTATTTTCTTTTAACACACCACCACTTTGAGCCCGTTCTCGAGAACTGAGACCAGACCGCCGCGTCATATTAGCATGTATTGTGTACAGATACTGATAAGGACGGTTGCATTGTAATGTAATAAACAACACAGATTGATTTGTTATTTTTTTCAATTTTATTTTTTTCATACCAAAAGTGATGAACATATCATACAGGGTGTAAGAAACCATTAAAAAAAATAAAGATTCCACTATGCACTACATCATAAAGAAAACACTATGAATAGAAATGTCATCATCCTGAGAGCATTTTGAGGGGGCTACGGTGGTTTCCCGTATGGGGTTAGTCACGGTTTCGTGTACCCCCCGTGTCATATTAGCATGTATTGTGTATGGATACTGATAAGTACAGTTGCATTGTAATGTAATAAACAGTACAGATTGATTGATTGTTGTTGTTGTTTTTGTTTTTTTCCTACCAAAAGTGACGAACATATCATACAGGCCCAACCATAAAAAAAAAAAAAAAACAAAGATTCCACTATGCACTACATCATAAAGAAAACACTATGAACAGAAATGTCATCATCCTGAGAGCAGTGGGGTGCAATAATGTCATCATCCAGAGAGCATTTTGAGGGGGCTACGGTGGTTTCCCGTATGGGGTTAGTCACGGGTTCGTGTACCTCCCGTGTGCTGTAGGAAATGTCTGATAACACTAGGCTTTGACTCATACTTCCGTCTCCAGAAACCCCGGGAAAAAGTGATTCTCTGTCATGAACACAAAGATCATCAAGCGTGTCGTCGGCGAGCGCAGGATGTTCCGGTCTTGCCCCGTGGGCTCTCTTTCGTGACCCAGGAAAAAGTGATTCTCTGTCATGAACACAAAGATCATCAAGCGTGTCGTCGGCGAGCGCAGGATGTTCCGGTCTTGCCCCGTGGGCTCTCTTTCGTGACCCAGGGCCTCTGGTGTGACTGTTTTTCAATTTGGCGCCCAAATGCTGCGGGGCGGTATCCTGATTTTCCTTGACAAACACCTTAGCCAATTCTGGAGCCGCGTACCTCACTGGCTCTACTATTATGGCTTTGTTCCACTTGAGACTTTGGTTGTGTATCTGTATACGGAACGGACCGAACGGTTCGGCTGTCATGTTAGGACCAACATTCAGTAGCATGGGCTCGTAGGTGTCGTCGGTAGAGCCTAAAATGGCACTCAAGTCACTGGTCGGGTTAACGTGTTTGCTCGTCAGAGTCGCGTACATTTCGTAAAACACGGTGTGATCGCGGCGAGCGGGCTCGCAGTTGACAAAGAACTCAGTCACTCTCTGCGGTAAATACTCGATTATCTCGAGATGCGTCAGGGTGTTCTTAATCGCAGCGAGACCGTTTGCTGTTTGACAGGATGTGTTGGGGTGCCATTTCTGAATCGTGTCGATCAAGGAGGCTAGCAAGTCTACTCGGAATTTATCTCCATGTCTCCAGATTCTCGCCGGATATATACACGTGAGCGGGAAACCTAGTGTTCTACAAACGAGTATCTGCGCTCGCAACATGCATTTCGCGACGTGGTATGCCAGCAGCCACCTGTCCCGGGGATGTACTACGAGCCAGGTGTTCGGATTTCCTAAATTCCACTCCCCGGGCGATTCGCCTACAAACACGCCGACGGCATTCTTCTCAACGAAAGGCAATTTCATCAGCTGCAACGTGAACGTTCTAGGCACGAAGGGGTGCACCTGAAGCCTAGTGTGCATATCCAATATATCCTCTAAGAGCTTGCTGGTCTCGGAGAATACTTTGTGCACCAACACACCTGAAATACTTTGTACCGTGCAAACGTTGCCGAGATACAGAACGTGACTGCCGCGAACCTTCAAGAGATTTTTACTTTGTTCGTCCGCGATAGGAAACTCGTTCACTATCAGCGAGACATGCTCGAAGCCCAGCTCGGGTATCAGGGATAAATCTACGGCGTGATATGCACGCGGTTTGTTTCTACAGCTCAGTGTTTTGCAAGCAACACTCCTGCTGTAATGTTTGAGACACGGAGGACATTTCAATGATTTAAAGGTGTGGGCTTTACTAGACTCTGTTCCGTAGTGTCTCCTACTGTCATCGCGGCCCTGCCTTACCGCATATGTCGTGAGTATTTCCGCGGCAATGGCACTATGTCCAGCTGGCGTGCACTGCGTCGTGGGCTGCCCTAAGTCCTTACACACGTCTGTGGGTTCGAATTGAATTTTTCTCGGGGATATCACACCGGGGCGCCAGTTCAAACCATCCACCAGAGGTGTCACGTAAGACATCTTGTGATATCTGGTCAGTGACGTACCATAAGCAGCGAATGCTTCCGGATGGAATCCGTTGGATTTCCATCTTTTCTGACAACACAGGAATATATTCTCTGCATTGTCAGCTTCTCTATCTTCCTCCCCGGTGTCTTCCGACACCGGGACGGTTACATCTCGTACAGAACAATGCTGGTTATCGGTCGTGCGGTTATCGTTCAGAGTCTCCTCGTGGTACATACTTGACGACGACTCCGCATCACTGACCCAAACCACATTCGCAGTAAGTGTTTCCGTTGGCCGCGTTGCCGCGTTGTTATCGATTTCATGTGACCGGTATGTTGTCGCCACCTGCTCCCGGTTTTCTGCGGCTGGAGGGAGTTCGAGTTCGATCTCTCGCGATCCACCATGCTCGCAGTTTCCGTCTTTGAGCTCGCTAAAAACAACATCGACCATCTCACTATTCTGCATAGCGGTGTAGAGTGTCTGTTGGCTTATGCGCTTCTTTAGCATCTCGTATAAGCAGTGAGTAAGATTGTTAGCCGTGTCGCTGGGATCTATCCTGGGTGAGTCGAGAGTTTCGGCGATGCTGGATCTCTCCGCGAACAGGTCGCCTTCTGTGGCGTTGTCGCTTTCTCCCAGATTTACTGACGTACCAACTGTGAATTGCCACTGTGAGTATTTCGAAAACTCCGGGCATTCAAGAACCGCCACCTGTAGATCAGTCGAAACGCATACGCCGTCGTGTTCAACGGACACCTTCCCGCCCGTGAACTGGAGCTGTGAGCGCTCCAACAACACCGGGCTGTCGGGGGTTAGGTGCACATCCGGCGAAACGCATACGCTGTCGTGTTCGACTGGCACCTTCCCGCCCGTGAACTGGAGCTGCGGGTGCTCCGACAACACCGGGTCATCGGGCGTCAGGTGCACATCCGTCGAAACGCATACGTTGTCGTGTTCGACCGGCACCTTCCCGCCTGTGTACTGGAGCTGCAGGTGCTCCGACAACACCGGGTTGTCGGGCGTCAGGTGCACATCCGTCGAAACGCATACACCGTCGTGTTCGACCGACACCTTCCTGCCTGTGTACTGGAGCTGCAGGTGCTCCGACAACACCGGGTTGTCGGGCGTCAGGTGCACATCCGTCGAAACGCATACGCCGTCGTGTTCGAGTGGCACCTTCCAGCCCGTGAACTGGAGCTGCGGGTACTCCGACAACATCGAGTCGTCGGGCGTCAGGTGCACATCCGTCGAAACGCATACGTTGTCGTGTTCGACCGGCACCTTCCCGCCTGTGTACTGGAGCTGCAGGTGCTCCGACAACACCGGGTTGTCGGGTGTCAGGTGCACATCCGTCAAAACGCATACGCCGTCGTGTTCGAGTGGCACCTTCCCGCCCGTGAACTGGAGCTGCGAGTGCTCCAAAAACACCGGGTTGTCGGGGGTCAGGTGTGCATCCGTCGAAACGCATAAACCTCGGTGTTCGAGGATATTGTCATCGTTGTCATTTCTGTGGATATTAACTACCACGGGATTCTCATAATTCAATTCCTCAGCTCTGTCATTTACGGTTCGGCGAGCTACCTGCAAACCAGACGCGGTGGTCGCTCCGCTCACCCGTGAAGAAGATAGCTCCTCGCGTAACCGCTCAGACATCTCTATTATGTGAACGAGCCCTACCGTAGGGCCTACGTTACCTTCCTCGGTACGATCGCTGTCATAGGCAGGCTTTGTGGTAGCGGAAAGGTGATCATCGGGTCTAGGAGTCCATACAATTGTAAGAGCGTTAGCCAGACTGCTTAATGTCGAATCCCCGGCACATCGTTTCATGCGGCTATACGTATCCCACGGCGGTAGCATTTCTATTACAGTTACACCTAAACTAGTCCTCACGTCCATAGCTCGTAACTTACGCTCTATAGCGCCTGTGCTCCTGAAGTCGGCACCCAACCAAACGTTCGGAATGTCAACATCCCTAGTATCACGAGTCCCGTATTTCTCCGAGTTCAAGTTAGACCACATGTTACCATCTACCAATCCAGTTTTGCAAAACGCCACCGCGTTCTGCCTGAACAAAGACCGAGAACTCGCCAACTCGGTCCTACTGTACATGTCTCCTCGAGCTACATCCGACAGAACTTGGGGCAAAGGGCACTCTTTGCCCAGCACACACACGGCCAGAGCGGCACAAGTGTTACGAAAGGACTCCTCGTCGGCACTGTGATTGCTCGACCTGTACAGTTTATTCACCGATATGTATGGTAACAGTGACAGTACGTCCCCGGTTTTCTTGTGAATCAAGAATGCGCCGGCTAAATTGTCTTTGTTCGCGTATAGCTGCCTCGGGGGTCTTTTGTTCGATAAACACATTGTTCTCAAAGCGCCCAGTACGCCAATAACCACTTTCTCTTTAGGACATATGCCGGCATCACCACGGAGCGCCGCGGTGTTGCCATTTCCCTTAACCCAATGATCCAGGGTCTGCCAGCTCGAATGTAAAGTCACAATGGCGTGCATCGTTACAGCTTTCGTGTTATCCACATCCTCCAACACCAGACAATCGAGCGCGGGTTCCAGCGAGACACCGCATTCGATCGCCTCGCCCGGAGACCCGGTCGCAACCTGTCTTGCTTTACATACGCGGACAGCAGAATCTAAAATCACCTCACAGTGAATTTTAGGAATCGGGACCTTTAAGGAATGGGAGGTCACGTCGCCTGTAGTCACCGTCGTGACGCCGAGGGTTCGAAGCGCCCCGCGTGAATCCGCGTCGTAACCTGAGCGGCTGATGTTTGTACACAAGCATTCCCGGCTCAGGAAGCTGTGTAATTGGTCAGGTTTCCTGGTTGTAAAACTGTCACATTTCGGATTCCACGTGCTGCCGCATCCGTCACTTAACTCGAGGTACCATGGGATGGAAATCCCGAACACCCGTGAACTCCGTCTATCCTGATAGCGCCACCAGACTTTCAGAAATGTATCGTCTAGCTCTGGTCCGAAGGCACTGTTGCGGTGGGACTTTTTCAATACTTCGTACACGTAGGATGCTATATCGTGTCTGTGATTCTGATTTTGATGTAGAATGTAATGTTTGTTCTTCACAAGTTCCAAGAAAAACATTAAAATGTACGGCGTATGTACCACGGCTAAGTGTTCCAGTCGTCTCAAATCCACCTGACGGTCGTCACACAGGCTGCGGTGCCTGACGTTATTTGCCCGTTCGTAGATGAATTTCCCTTTCTCGTTTAATCCTATTGACAGACCGAGACATAGCAAACAGCGATCCGTCATTCGGTCGACGAAAAAGTCATTTAGTTTAATCGGACCATCTAGTTTGTCCGGGTGATAGTAAAAATTGCTGTGTCCGCGTGGCAATTCGCATGCTCCTCGGGGTTCTTGGTAGTTGCACAAATGTTCGATAATGTCTCGTGTCATGTCGAAAGTGCCACATCCGTCCAGTGCTCCATGATAGAGCGCACTTGCGATCCTTTTCCATTTGGCGACTCCCTCTGAGTGAGCCATTTTGATGTGCTGGGATGGGGAAGGAGGTAGGAAGCGGGGTGGTGGAGAAAAAAAAAAAAAAAAAAGATCACCACAAAGAAGGGTTGAGTACGTCATAAATAGTCTACTGCGTGCCAATTCGGCTAATCCAATCAATTACAAGTAAAATTATATGTGTATTGTTTGTTCTACAGTTTGAATATATTGAGTGTTTGGTTTACGTCCATAACAGTGTGTGATATCATCATTCTGTAGCCACCCGTTTCCCAGTGGTAGTATAAGGTGTGCTGTACGGAAATCGCTAGGCATTCACTGCCCTCTTTCGCTAGTGTCCATTTTACCAGCGATGTCCGCAAATCCTCTGAGATGGTTGCCGCTCGCGAATATTCGTGACCGCAGCTAAACGGTGTGGGGTCACAAGACCCTATTGTTGGTAATATATACCAAAATTTGAACGTCTCATTCAGACTAGGTGATCCCATTCTACGTGTAGGTCCGCACATCGCACCAATCGCGGCCGTCGCCAGCCGAACGTCGCCCATAAAGTAGGTGTGTACAAAAAAGGATGTTTTACCGCGAGGGGGTTGCGGTAGGACCTCATGGAACGTATCCATGTCGATAAGTATATACCTGATTCCCAGGTTTTCGTTCGTGTGATCAATCATCTGCACCTCTTTCGGAAGCTCGTTGGAGTGACCGAAGAGCCAAGTTAACACTTGACGTTCGATATCTTGCACGTCGTTACGGTGATTTGACCAGAGGATCGCTTTCAATCCCTTCACTTTTGGTATCGCGGCCAAGCAGGCTGTTCTACTGTCCAGTCCTCGCCAACGTAAATCTAAGACGCACGACATGTCTGTCCTGACGGCCACTTCGTGGTGTTTGCACAGCGTCGCTGTGTCGGGCCCGTGCGGTCCGATGAGGCCCAGTGCGCTAACCTCTCCGAATATCCTGTTGCTGTACTCGGGTACCGGTCTACTCTTGATTGTCTTGTTTATTACAAGTTTACGTGTAATAATGTACATCACGCTGTAGTTGTCGCGACCCGGGTACATGTTGATAGTGATGAACTTGGGTAGTTCCAAGTGATCCGAGTTGATGGTGTTAAAGTTAAACTGGTCGAGAACAGCGACGGGCCTCTCCGCTGTGCAGCCAAAGTGTCGAGGTTGGGTTCTATACACGTAGAGACCGGGTGGGAGGCTTTGTGATTTTGAGAGTTGATATACAATCACCGCGTCGCAACACTTGGAGTATTCGCGAGTTCGATTGTCTAGCAGCCATCTGTACACGTCGACAATACAGCTCATTTCATAGGCCCACAGAATTGTCTTACTTCTAGAGCCGTACCTGGTTCTGGAAGGGTTGAGGAGTTGTTGTTGTTGTTGTTGCTCCTGCTGTTGTTGTATATCTGTAGTAGGTGGGTTCCCCGCTTGTTGCTCTGTAACCTTATATTCCGGGTTGGATGATACGCAGTGGCACTCTTTGTCATGCGAGGCTTGTTGTAGGAGGATCTCCACGCTGTGCTTAAAATTGAACCTATGAACAGGACAGGTTGTTGCATTTTTTAGCCGTTTCAGTGGGAAACCTTCCGCTCCGGGAACATAAAGCATGTCTCCTATCACGGGGACTGGATCTAACGATAGCGCCTTTGACAAGGAACAACACAACGACAATCCGGAGCACGACGCCATCGACAAAGACTTTCCAGGTTTCGCCGCTCGGGTCCCGCAGGATCTTTTAAGAGATTGCGACGGAAAACGTAAAGGCGTACTGTTGAGCTCAGTCCGAAAAGCAACAAACTTGTACAAAAGAGTTTCTACAGTCAGTTACAACGCGGCTAGCGACCGTAGGGTCCAACATAAACACAACAACTCCAAATGCTTGGTCTGTTTGGTGACACTGGCCAAAAGTAGCAAATGCAGACAGAGGGCAGGTATCAAACTGCGCTGTCAGTGTGACGTCAGAGTATGCGTGACGTGCTTCACCAATAACCCTCAATGGTACTTGACGGAGCCGCACTTCGCGCGGTGTTCCGTCTTGCCAGAGTTCGTATGCGCCGTTTGCTCCACGTTTGAGCGTGTAAAGGTGAGGGTTTGCTGCGTGTGGATGTGCTCCGGGTGCTCTACCGATCGTGCGAGTGGGTTGTGCTCGAAATGTTCTCGAAGCCTGGATCGTATCACCCGTCGCGAAACATGCAACCTGTGGGAAGAGACCAGGTTGGTGGAGAATCTCGGAGATGGCCACAGCCACGGCAACGGCGAAGAGAAGATCGCTCGATATAGAGAAGAGATCAGATCTCGGGTCCTCGGTAAAATTTCACAGAGTAGACACCTGTCCGCTTCAGACGTCAGGACCTTATTTTACGAATGCTTCGCCCCTCAACCCTGTACGTGTGAATCTAATAATCGCCACAACCCGCTGTGCACCAGCTGCACTCCGGTGCTCACCGTGATGGAACTACTCGGTAAAAATCCTCAACCTCTTATGGCATCGCTGGCCGCACGGGTCATACCGGGTAGAGCTCTGGTTCGTCACGTATACAATCGAGTTCTGCTGGGCAACATGCTCAACGATTCTGACTTGCCCTTGTGTATAAACGGGGACTCTTGTAAAGGTATGCTACTTCGCACTCACGGTAAACCGAGGCCTCTGAGATCATTGATATCCCCGGGATCCTACGAACAACTCGTTGCGACCAGGGCAAGTCCCGGGGGGTTAGCGTGCGCTGAGGCTCTAGGTGTCACCGCGTGCTGTTGCGTCTTATGTTTGCTGTTCAATCAGTCAGCTGCTATAGCTCAAATGTTGAGCTCCGAGAACCTGTACTTGGAACCTCATCCCACCGGACCTGTCTATTATTTCAACATAAAACTAGCCCAAGATGTCGGAATCCCAGAAGTACCGATTTTTGAACACCAAGGATGCCTTGTTAACTTTCAAGGTTCGATCGGAGCTTACAAACCTACCTTCTATTACAGTTGGCGAGATATGATGAGTGTGTTACACGTAGATGAACACGGAAGTGTGAGAATTTCACCTGACCATAGCTGCTGACCAGTTGGGAGACTCGAGTGGTTGTGGGTAAAAAAAAAGATACTACGGTCACAACTAAGCCAGCCGGGATGTTGCGACTATCAATTGTCACTAAGACGGAAGCCGGTAAAAAAAAAAAAAAAAAAACAGCTAATGACAACAACCTGTGACTTTTTTTTCAATAGTATAAAGCATACATGGCAACAAAGAAAAGTTTTCTAACCAATGTCGCATAGAAACCCCCCCTCCCCCCAGGAAAACGACCTTGTATCCCCCCCCCAACCTAAGTGTTACCATCCCCGACCGACCGTGTATAGACGTAATTATCCTACCCCCCAGTGCTATTAACAATTTCAGGCGGGAACCCAATATATTAGCTGGATTCTGTCGTATAGAAGACACACTTGTGTGAAAAGGAAATAGTGTTACAGGGTACCGTTTGAGTCGAGGTTCTGCGTACAACAACAAATATCACAGCATAATCCATGGCGACCGGACACCGGAATTGTTTTAACGTGACTCGCTACTCCGCAAACCGAGACGGAATCCCTCGCATACATCCCTCTGTTAACATCGTTACGCTGGATGCGACGTGGCCCGCGTTCCTGCAGGCTATCCGGGGATTGCGTTGGCACGACACAAATTCTGAACTCGACTGTATTTCTCACATGTTGCGTGCCGAAGTCCCCATTGGCTCGATCGCATTAGGAGCGCAGGTCGAAGACCTTTGGGATTATAAGGGAGTCGTCTGTATGGGCCGGGTGAAGAACAACTTCACCTCTCTGTCAAACAACTTTACAGAATTCACTATCCGTTTAAGGAAAGGGTTTTACATATGCCCAGAGTTCAAACTCTTCGGGGACTATCGTTCTCCGATTACGTTGTTAAAGATGATCATAGTGTATCTAGAGCTGACTGAATTTAACGTAATAAACAAGGTACAATGCAGGCTCCTACCGCCATTTGAACAAAGGTTCTCAGCCGACAGGCTGTTGCTTCAAGCCCGACGCCTCGACGTTACATCCGGTACCACTGTTTTGGAGGATATGCGTGAATTAATGGTGAAACTGGGACATGCGTGGTGGGGACTCGTGTACGACAACCGGACAACAATGTTTGAAGTGGTACAGGACCTGGAAAAAGCGCAAATAAAAGAAGGATACATTGCTGCTGCAGCCGTGGTGTCTATGGATGAAAAGACCCGAGGATACCTCTTCACTGTGGTGACAGCTAACGCTTATTTTTATAAGGTATCCTTCTGCGCAAGAGGATATGTGCTGCACTTGCCTTTAGAGGGCTGGTGTGACTATTTCGCAAGATTGGAAAGCCTTATGGAATCTATGTATACAACAGAGAGTATGGTATTTGTAGCTAGACCTTTCCAAACTTTACAAGAGCTCTGTAGAAAAGTACTCTTTTTCAACCCCAAGAGTCAACAAGGTGATATTCCACCACTCATCAAAAACTATTTGAAAGAAGGTCCCCACCAGAGATATGCATGGATGCGAGAGTCAACATTCATAAGATAAAGACACTGACTCCTGTAAACCTGCTTTATTGTATGAGTTACGTATAACTGCCATCTCAGTTATGTGATTTACATTTCTATTGTTTTAATCATTAAATTCTCAATAATAATAATAAAAAAATATTATTATCATCATGTCCCTGGTGTGTTTTTTTTTCTTTTTTTGTTTCTTTGTTCGGGAAGTGTTACTTCTGTAAGCCAATGCTTGCAGCATCATGACTCTGAGACATGGCCCAATCTCAGCATCTGCCGCCATGTTCACAATCGCAGATTGGTTCACTGACAGCCTTAGTGGCTTCAGTTAGGTACACTTTAGACGCAGCAGAGACATGGACATGGACACCTGTTTTGTTTTCTTATTTCAAGCAATAAATGTGAAAAATTCTTTCGAGTTTAATGGCAATTTTTGCTATTAAAAAAAAAGTCTCAGTCTCAGAAGCGAGCAACTTCGACCGTTCTCGCTATAGAACTCCCCTCGCTGCACTCGTCATCTGTAATCAAGGCATGTATGAGTTTGATTTATTTCTTACAAAAAGGATAAACTGAAGGAGTGAGAACTCTTTTTCAAGCTACGTGTGGTCTATAGACAACAGCCAACAAATACGCAGAGGGTTTATGTGGAGGGTTTATTGTATACACATACAGATCATGCGATCTTAATCACGATACACATTACAGGTCCGAAATGTATATGCAAACGATACAAGAGAGATGAATGGGTAGTAGTACCCATAGTAATCAATACGCTATGCCATAAGCCATATGCCATAAGCCATATGCCATAAAAATAATTCAAGAAAACCCACTGACAACCCATATCAATGTATCCTCACACACACATACTTATGACCGGTAACACAAAGTGCTAGAGCGATGATAAGTCTGGAGATGATGATAGTTTTTTGTTTTTGTTTTTTTTACAGTTTCAGTAGTGAAAAGCATGAGGTTAGATTACGTGCAGGTGCATCAGAACAGATTGTGTGTACAACAATTTCTCATCAACACACAAGACCAGGGGATTGATTCGCCAACGAGGGAAAATATACTATCTCGAAAAACAATCAGCTTCTCGTAGTCGTACTCGGTAATGTGGACCCTGAGAGTAGCCATGATAGATCTGGCGAGTTTCTCATCGGCTGCGTTTTTAAACTTGGCCAAGGAATACATATCGAACCACGTGGTCACATTATGATGTCGCTTGCTTCTTTCAAATACACAAGCCAAACCGTCGACGATAGCCTCCACCAGACTCATTTCGTCCATCTTTTCCCCACAGAAGTACTCGGGGTGATGAGGGTTCTTTTCATGGTGATGTTTGAATCCAAAGTTAGCCATCACGGTCAACGTATCATCTAAATCTAGGCCGGTATGCGGATTCTGCGAAGGGGATCCTCCATTCGCGGTAGGTAGTTTGTACCGTTTGTTCAACTCGTGCCTTTTTTTCGCGTTCTCGACAACAGATTCCCTTTCCAGATGCACAGCCATGATACCGGAATAGGAGACGGCCTCCGTCGCGCTGGTCTTACTCGAATCATGACACACTATGTTCCTGACATAGTAACGGTTGGCTAAGAGGTCCAGCGTAGGGTTAACCGAGGTGACCTCAGCTGGTCGTTCCACCGTAGCCTGCTCCAGGGCTCTCGCTACTATAGTACCGATCATAGTGACGAACATGTTATGCGATATGAAAGCCTTGTGGTGTTCTCTTATTGGTAGACATTTCACTAGGGCCTCCTCACATTCAGGTGTCCACACCTTCGCCTCCGCCATGGAAGACAACAAATGGACCAATTTGTTAGTTGTATACTTGGTTTCCGGAATTTGAACTTTTACCCCGTTTTTGCGAGCAACGAACTTGAGCTCGTTCAGGTGTCTCATCATGACCGCTGGCTTGTATACATATTTGTTTTTCTCCGGGATCAATGGCAGACGGTCACTCCGTTTCATCGAAACTGGTTTACCTTTGGGTGCTACGGATGGCAGACGGTCAATCTGTTTTGTCAAAACCGGTTTGTTTTTGGACGCTACGGATGGCAGACAGTCAATCTGTTTTGTCAAAACCGGTTTGCCTTTGGGTGCTACGGATGGCAGACGATCAATCTGTTTCGTCGAAACCGGTTTGCCTTTGATTGCCACCGACGGTTGATGGTCACTTGGTCTCGTGTAAACCGGTTGGTCTTTGGGTTCTACATATCGGTCGCCATGGTTTGTCGAAGCCATAGTCGCTTAGGGTTAGGGTCGCTTGGTACGGGTGGCCGTACTGGGTGCGCATGGAACACACTGCGTCAAGCCGAATAAGTTAATATGCACAGAAATAGATACCGGCGAATAAGATACGCCTTAATTAGTCCCACAGTGGGGAAATTCCATAATAGCGACGCAATGACCTGATACATCGGGAGCATCAAGCTTGTAGTACATGCCTACCATGTAGTCGAATGGATATTTTCTGGCTCAGTGGTCCATATTGTCACTGTGCAAGCGCAAGATAAAGTAAGGTGAGCCAGGGTATTGTGGGCTAACCAATAAATCTATTAGAAGAAGAGGTCACATGAGGTTGGGTTTGACGACTGGTTGCTCTGCATCCAGTTCAGTGCGATGATCGGGATGGGTTAGCTACCTGCGGTCGCTGATCATAGCAACACGAGATTACTGTCCTTGTATCTGTTATTGCTAGACCCTTCGGGCGATCCGTTCCATCTCATCTTGGTTACAATGATAATCAACATAGGGCACGTGAGCACGGACAACGCAATGGATATGACCGCCATGAAGTGACTACCGTGTAATGTGTGCTCGTAATCGACAAGAACCTTCTTGTGGCGAGAGGTTCTCTCACTGGCGGCTTTCTCAATGTAATCCTTAGTCGCGGTCTCCATTGCGATAATGTTACGTAACACATTTCCGCTTTCTCGCCACAGCTCCGAAGCCTCGAGCGTTAGACCCCGTAAGGCACCGAGGGACGTCAGCATGTCCTCCTCGGATAGCGAGTACACGTTAGAAATTACCCGCGGGCTCCTAGTTGCGACGAAATTCTCGTGGTCCAATGACAGTCCCGAGGCCATGGTCAATGCGTACGTGTCTGTCTGGGGTTCGTAGCACACAGGCCCGAAACACGGCGAACCACACGCGACGGGACACAGCAGACTTATGCCACCGTTCTCATTTACGTCACACGCTGACACTGTGACATTGTCGTTTTCGAGAGAGTCGCAGAGTCCCCTAGAATCACACGGAGGCAATCTGTAGTCCAAATACTCGTCGGTCAACATGGGCCGGGTGAGCCAGCAAATCCTGTCACCAGTCGAAGAGTCGACGAAAGGCATATACCATCGCGATAACCATAAGAGATCCCAGCCCTCTCTCAACACCACGAGCGTAAGTGTGTCTGATGACACTGCGCTAACTGCCACCGGAGTATCCGTGTACGTGTCGGAGATGAAGTCGGGCTCGCAGCCTGTCATATCTGACCGCATTACACCTTGAACGCATAACTGTAAACGCTGCTCGGCTGCTCTAAGGGTCGCCGTGATGGCGTTAAGCATGAAAGTGAACCTGTACGCCCCGAACTTCCATAGTTCCAGTAAGTTGTTGAGTTTGCTCACGTTTGATGACTTAAATAAAGGTCGACTGTCCGACAGCACGGCCTCTGGGGAATTCCTTGTGAGGTTGTCTATGGCAACTCGTATCGAGGCCCTGTATCGTTCCATCACGTCCACCATTATGGGAGTCGTAGTCTTAGGACGACGTAAGTCTTCGGTGACACGACGATCGTGTACCCGTGTGCCTATACGAGTGTTCGTGACGCCGGATAAGTCGTCAAAACTCGCATCAAGCGAGTTTGTTACCCGGTGGTATTCGCTTACAACAGTGGTAATCGCGAGGCTTACTTCGCGCCATGTCCCTGTGGCGCACAATCTGTCGCAACCACGGTGATACTGGGGTAACCCCGTGCAGGTGATTAGGGAACACGTCGGGTAGTCGATTTTGATGGCGGTCCAATTGAAACCTAAGTGAAAGTGATAGTTGATGTATGTCTTGGGGATATCGGATCTTATTATTTTCCATCTCCCGGGCCTGAGTATTACTCTGTAATCGCCCGGGTCGAGATCGCGGGTGACAGATGGTTTAATTGAAGGGACCAGCATTTCGTTTGAGATCGACGACTCGCACCAACCAGCCGTGGTGCAAATGGCAATGTAGAAGTAAAGGGTTAACCGCATCGCGATGCGCAACCGTAAGCGAGTTAATCTAATCATTGTAGTTTTCTGTTCCGGCATGGGTTCTGACGAGAGGCTTTACAAATACAGCACAGCAGCGAGATTAAGGTAACGTTGATCAATAAAGCAAGTAACGTAGAGCTTAAGCACAGAGCCGCTGTGCGAGCTCTCGTGAAAGCCAAGCGAGACACCGTTGACTTCCAGGCATTTTCGGTTTTACGGACAATTGTACCCAGCCCGGAAAAACGTTCACTTGCTGCGATCACAACCTTTTTTGCGGCACTCAGACAACTATTGGCTACTCGTAAATACTCCCGGGTCCCACTCTTGGAATACACGGCGCTCTTGTTGCAGTACAGCAAATTGACGTGACGCGAAATCTGCAGGAGAAGCGGTTCCAAGGAGCTCGTGTACACTACAGCCGTATGCGTGGGTTCCAATTGGGTTCGTGTATAATAGCCCTCGGTAGGCTCAAGGAGTGTCGGCCGCTCTGAACCAAACGAAAATACCTGTAGGTCGCAAGGTACCCTAACCCTTGTGACACCGTGATGTGTGACTGCGATCATTTTAACAAAGATCTCATCGTCCACCGGTATACCCCGCATCGCGACGAGGTATCCCGACCCACCTTGCGGCCAACCGTTTATTTCGTAGTTCCCTAATCCCGTACATGCTGTGGCGGCACCCCTGATACACTGCAGTGCTATTGAAATAAAGTTCATGTGATGAAGGATACTCGCGGCTTCGGTTACCGCAAACTCGGCTGGCGTGTGACGGGTGGTATACATGACAGTGTCACTGTCACGAAGCCACTCCCGATCTGGTCTCGTTAACGTGAAACGCTCGAGCAAGCTATTTACCTTTGACAGACCATTGAGGATGTACTCTCTGGATCTATCGCTCGCGGCAGGTAATCTCGCCATAAGACGGGCGTTATGGCGTGCGCCATTCACGATGTCATAACAGTCGTTAGAAGTGTCTTTGTTCCGGTAGCTGTCGTTGACAAACCAAGGTGATCTCATATTGGTGTTCCGCCGTATGTTGGTAATAGGGGGATGAATGACACAAATCACTCGTCGATCTCGATCGACAAAAGCTACTGTGTTCTCGTGATCTAAAGGAACAACTTGTGCGTCGTGACTTAAGACTTTAACGGTCTCAACTATTTGATTGTTAAGTTTGTTTACGGGTAGAGGAGCACCTACGTTCATGTCCGAGGATAGCCCCAGTCGCAAGTTCGGCATCCCAGGGACCGATGCAAAACTTTTGACGTGGGGAGTTGTCTCTGTGACTCGTTGAAAAAACATCCCCGCTTCCAACTTGTAAACACCATTCACTTGCGCATGCGAGTAACTACCGTCCCCGAAAGCCGAATGTCTCGTGTACCAGTAATCTAAAGTCATAAACTCGCCCGTGGCCATGGTGATAATGTTAGACAGTTTGGTGAATGTTGGAATACCCTCTGTGTCAGTGTAAGTGTAATCAAGGTACCCCATAGAATATCTAACAACGCCCCATTTGGCCATGTCCGCCACAATGTTTGCCAGGACTCGCATGGAGTATTTGATCGTGGTACGAGAATCAATTTCCTTGTGTCTGTTAACTGTCGTCGGCAGTACGCTACAACCACTTGCGAAATCATAGGCTGCGGACGGTAGCGAGACCACTATTCCCGCACGATTGTTCGATCTTTTACAAAGCTCCTCAAATATCATCAGACCGGTGGGTTCCGACTGCCAATCCCGGTCAGATAGCCTAAGAGCGAACGGGTCTCGGTTGGTATAATCCCCCACTCTCCAGATATCCAGACCCGTTCGATTGCAGCCTAAGTTATCGAGATCGAGAAAGGCTCCGCGTGTCGCCACCAAGTGTCCTAGTTTCATCATCGTTTGTTCATTTTGCCTTTGAGTACTAGTCAAGGGTTCGAAGGGGTCTAGGTGACCGTTGGTGCGCATGATATCGGAAAGTTCGCTCGCCGTCAATCCCGGCATCAACTCGAAGGCGGCACCATATAAACTGTCGATCCTGGCGAGGTCCTGCACCTGTCCTGATTTCACGGCAATGTCAATGACTATCACCCGGGGAACTTGTTTTGCACGAGAGTTCGAGAGCCAGTCGAGTACTGTCGCCACCTCCTCTTGGTAGGAATCAAGTCCTCCAATGTAGTTAACAAATTTGAGCTTCACGCCAATCTCCTTACCCCAGCCTTGACGATCCAACGTCACCAGAGTACTTGCGACTGCGTTCGGGATATACAAAGCTGTGCTCACTTTAGAAAGCGATCGAACCGGCAAGCACACGTATTCCGACTTGTATAGCGCATCGAGTTGTTCTGAATTGCCCCGCCGTAGTTCTGCTTCGATTTCTAGGAGGACGACGTCACATCGTCTTACATCTAGAGGAGCGGAGGGAGTGTCATTTTTGGGCCCGGGTGTGACAGAAAATATATTTGCGGTGACTACACAGAAGCGTTGCGTTGTAGGTGTAACCGAACCATACAACACTCGCCCCCTTCCAGTCGTTGACCGCCTCGCTTGCTGCCTGTATGAAACGTCTAAGGTCCAGTCGTTATTGCTACCCGGGAGTCCTTTGAATACAAAAGAGAATGGAGTCGACGTGCAACTGGGAGAACACAAACCCTCGGGGTTCGCGTAGTCTAGTAGCGAGCGAGTACAATTACACGCCGGGTGAAGCTTAGGTTTCCAAATGCAATTGATTTCAAGCTCTTTTTCTGCCTGTATTACTCTTTGAGTGTGTGTGTCATAGACTAGCACTACCACGCGAACGGCGTCGAGTAGGCCACAGTAAAATTTTCGTATGACCAACGACACGTCCAGTGTTGTCACGAAAAACCCCTGTGAATCCTCATCCATCCATCGTAACTCCTTTGCGATGCTATATCGCGGCGCAAACGCTGCAATTGTTTTTCTGTCCGCTCTTACTACCTCATTGTCAGATTCCTTTCCGTGGTTCCTCGGCAGGTTCCTTTCCGTGTACCAGTACAGCTCTCTCGCGATATATCTGTGCAGCATACCCAAGGGCACGGTTACCCTGGTCTGTACCACCAACGTGTCTACGGGTTCCACCAACCACGGATTGTCGCTTAACATTTCCACAGACACTGTCGTTGGGTCCAGGTGGTCCGGCATAAATGGTTTCACGACGGCATTATACATCTCCTCAGCCACCGTGTAACCGGTTAGTGCGTTCAACGTGTAATACAAGTTTTCGGCCAACCTGCCCGTGTCCGCAAGCAAGTATTCTGTGAGCTTATTGTAACCGGAGAACTTGCAAGTATCGAGTTTCGGTCGAGAAAAAAAATCACACAGCGTCTTCACGCTATGTTCAGAGAGAGCTCTCATCCAATTCGAAGCCAGCTTGTTGAGGGTCTCGAGAAGCGTTCCGGACTGAAACTTATCGGCTAACAGCTTGGGTGCTCTGTAATCATTGGGGTCCCCGCAAATTGTGTCGTGCCAACTGGAACCCGGTACAATTACACTGTGTCCCGCGACACAATTACGCGTGTGTAGCACACACATCTCATCGTTTTTACTGTATGCGTGGACATGGGTTCCGCTGGGGCACACGGATGCGCACTTGCTCCGTGTCACATCGTGGCGAGAGATGAGGGGCCGTCCGAGCGGACAGTGGTATCTACAGGTCGGGTGACCGTTCTGGTTGCAATGGATTATCACACCGGAATGGCACCGCGCATTTGGGTTACACGCAGCTAAATTAGTCGTGTCCCAGAAACCGGTCGGACTTGTCACGGGACTTGGGATTTTGCGGGCCGTACACCCTGTCAACGCTACCAAAAGGGTCAGCGTGGTTATCGCAAAGCACATCATCGCCCACTCCAGTATGTGCATTGTGTTTTGTAGAACTGACAAATTAGTAATTTGGGAAACGAAGAAGGCAAGAAGCGTTCATAATAAGAATAGGAATACGCTGTATTTAAAAAAAAATGAAATGAAGACAAGTACTCGTTTTCATCACACCATTGTCTTTAATTCGGTCTTTAATCAGAATATCAAGGTACAAAACATTTAGGGGTTGTGTGTGTTGCAAATACTAGAGCGCTCAGTTTGCTGTTTGTGTGCACTCTATTGTGTATTGGACAAGGATACGTTGTAGATTTTGCAGTGGCCTGTATACAAACCAACCCCGATCCGGTCATTTTAACGGTCACCGGGACACCCCACAATAACATTAGCGCTTTAGCTTCTTCATTAATCCGCGACTCGCACGGGGCTCCGTCGACCTTGAACCTCACGGTCGATTGAGGGCTCGTCTGAGCACCTAATATGCCTCGAAACTTTTCCCCCAAAGACGTAACATTGTGAGCTATTGGATTTGATGATAGTCCCACTGAAAGCGACAAAGGGCTATCGAACCCGGAACAGTCATCGGAGCCTTGACAGTTATTGAAAGTGTCTATGTACTCGAACTTGGTGCCCTCCTTATAACAGTTTGGCAACCGTACACACTTTCTGAACAAATAGGGAGCTTTGTCGATGGCGGAGCGTCTCGCGGCGCCCTCGGTGGAATCCATTTTCAGGCATCTGATGGACCGCGATGACGTTCTTGTCATTGAGGTTCCTAGGTCGCAGAGTCCGCAAGAACCTGAGTCTTCGGGGTAGGAGAGTAACACGTACTTGAGCGATGTCCTCTCCATTTCCTCGAGCAAAGGTCTGTATGCTTCTATTCCATGCTCGCTACAGAGTTCCACGGGTAGATACCATAACATCCTAAGACTTAACTTTGACTTGGCGGGAGAAGCTCTGATATACACCGCTATTTTACCCACATTCTTGGTTAAATCTCGTAAGGCGTGATCGCCCACCAACTCGTTTCGCGTGAGCTTCATGAGACCTAGCAAAGATTCAGCTATCACCAGTATTAGACTCACCGCGAGTGCTTTGGCTACTTTACGTTTAGTGTCGATGTGCGCTTCCGTGGCAAACCTGACGGTGCATCGCGTACAACATTTCAGATCCACATCTAAATTCAATCGACTGACTGGTCGGTTGGGTAAAAACACTTCGTTGTAACAGCGAGTCACACCCGGCTTGTCTAGCAGGGTACTCAAGTATCCTCGTGATGTAATAGTATAAGTGTGACCCGTTTTACCCGTTTTTGGGTCCACGTTATCCTCCATGAGCAACACGGGATTGACAGACCCCCACTCTTTACGTGATGGCAACGTACAAATCGGTTCGGCTGTGCGGGTCAGGCAGTATTCAACCAAATCGTTGAAGGTCGACCTTTCACCTGTACGGACTGTAAAGCTGTAAGGGAAAGCAAGTCTGTCGGTCAAGGTACCTGGATGGTTGTTGAAAGACTGCATCGTGACGGCCGTGTAGGTTTCCGGGGGACAACACAAGGTAGACCACGCCGGTGTCAGATTAGGCCTCACTTGACATTCATCCCTGTTACATTCTGAATCGCTGTCAACATCCCTAGATTGAAACACCTGGCTGCCAGAGCACCGAAGTGTAGCAGCGTTTCTCGACTCACCAGGGCCGCAAATGTCAGCTCTCCCGGAGTCATTACCGCGCTGGACATTTAGCCCTCGAGCTGTGTCTCCGGGATAGTTCCAACATGCGGAAGCTGTACAAGTGGTGTCGGTTACCTTCATACCATGTAGGTACTCGTGGACCTCCACACTTTGGTCCAACAGCCCACCGGCAACAATAACATCCTCGGTACTAGGAGGTTCGAGAATGTCGTTATCCGAATAGTGCGTAGTAATAACTCGGTTGAATAGTGGATAGTGGTGCATTATGGCGTATTTTCTACTAAGCATCTCCCGTACGGTATCGATGTAGAGAGAATGCATTCGCCCACCCAACTCTAGATCCTCGGCTACAGTGTCACTCGTGTAATACCGTAAAAATAAGGCACACGCGATACCTTTTGACTTGCACACGCCCATAAATGCGCAAGTTTCGGCTATTAAACGCGTGTCTCCAATCGATTCCTCGAACTTCACATCATGGTGCATGATACACTTGTAATTCTTCATTCCGCAAACGGTAAAGTCTTTCAGGATATACATGTTACACGGAGTCGTATGGTTTAAGTCGGCGTGCACCAGACATGCGGGTACATGGTCTCCTTTGTGTAAGGTCAGCGCTGTAACCGACGTGTTCCATAGACACCATTCCTCAGCGAGCATTCCTCTGGTGAAAAAACATGTTACCGGTTCTAGCGCTACGTCTCTAGAATCCACGGGGTGTACACGTTTTGATCCAGCTGACTTGACAAAATTGCGAGCCATGACTTTCATTCCGTATCAGTGTGCACAGTTGACTGCGACTGCTGAATGTCACTTACCTTTATACTAGTCTACCCTGTGTGTGATTATGTGTGTGCATGTGTGTGTGCGCGTGTTTGTAACTGTAACACTACAGGACAAAGAGATTGTCACCAAAAGACGCAAGCATGATTAAAATATGTAACGCTACAGGGCAAAGACAATGGCGCCCACAAAGCAAGCATGGTTGAATGTGTCATGAGATACAGTGTCATACTCACATCATTACTAGAAGATAAGAAGTGCGCAAACGAGGTTCCTTTGTAACCTTGGTCGAATTTGTAAATCCTATTTTCGGGATTTCCACAGATCTCCACCGCCCTCTCGGTTGCCTTGAATGACGGCAATTGTTGCAATTCTTCCATTGCACTCTCCACACCCAGTCTCAATGTAGTGCACATGTGTTTATTCTGAGCCTGCACCATAACATTGATATCCAAGTGTAAAAGTACAGCGGCCAGGAGCAGTTTCATCACTAAACTCTTTCCGCATTGTCTCGGAGCTAGGCATAACGTGTAGGGGTTTGCGTAGCGAGAGAATTCTTTCTCAATGTGATGCCAGTGACTCAGGTTAGGATTTACGTGGTCGTATGTTTCGGATCCAAGAGGAGCTAATCCTAATTTAGTCAACAGAGCGTGCTTGTACTTGAAGAGAGCGTCACCAAACTGGTTTCTAGATACCCCCAGTATTACACCTCTCAGGAGTTCAAGTTGAAAGGGTTCAATTTTCATGTCTTTCTCTTGGAAGTATTCAAACACTCGAGATATCATACTAGTGAACCTGTACATGATCGAAGTCGAGTTATCCTTCACGGAAACATTGTGCAGCTGCAACGTGCGCATCCGAGCCTTAGCTCCTTCCAAGCCGAGTCTTTGTATCAGTGCAGCCTGCTCCGTGCGACTGTTCACCAGTTGATTATACTCGACCATCCTTTCGTTAGCGCTGCGCTCTCTCTCCGCATCTCTCTCAACTTTAGAGAGCCTGAGCCGTATACAATCGACAGCCACTCCAACCGAGATGACCTTAGAGTTATCGATGGGATCTCCGCTCGACTTACCGAGCAACCATGAGGTTTCTTCCGGGTCTGCGGATAACGCTCTATGGAAGAGCAGTGACCCAACAGGGTTGTTTCGCGAGCAAGCTGGCGGATCGGGTGACTGTATCGATTTATGCCCCAGTGATTGCATTACGGATAGCTACTCGTTATGTCACACCGAAAATGAACACCGGTGCCCGTCCCAAACTACACTAATAGATTCCGTATTGCCGATCAAAATTCACTTCAGATACTGCTGGCTGTTTTCCGGAGTGCCGTGGTATAGTAAGTACCCATCCGAAGAGACCGGGTCGCTTACCGACCAAGAAGTATTCAGGTTCAACCGTATTTTGATGACCGGAGACAACCCGGAGGCGTGTAGCCGTATGTACTCTGACAAAGTGGAGTCTCAGGAAGCTGTGAAAGCTTTTTGGTTGACCACAACGGGTAGACTGGTTTACGTGGATCGAATTTCAGAAGATCTAAAGTTTCGTCAGATCAGAGCACGAAATCTTCGCTTCGCACTTTCATTGTGGAGCAACAATCCCGAGCTCTGTAGTCAACATATACGGCAGGCCAGTGATGCTCACTCTAATCTGATTAGAATATGTGGAGAGGCTGCAGCTATCAGCTATGGGAGATTCTATAACTTGTATGCCAACTACCCACTCCCGATCACCATGGATAATAGGAATTGCAACACATCGCCACTACGTTTATGGTCCGTGGAAGAGAAGGACATCTGTAGCATTAATATACACAATGGACACGATCTAATCGTTGAACTTGAACCTCTTTACACCGAGTACTTTAACTTTATTATGGATAATGCTACATCCAACACATTGAGACGACGCGTTGATCTTCTCAAGGCTAAATGGTTGATACAACAGGATCGGTCGGAAGTGCTCTTTGCTTTACAAATCAAACATAGCTGGTTGAAAAGAATGGCTGTTAGATTAGCGCTCGTCCTGTCTGTTTTGTAAAAAGTAATCTCCCTGGTTTTCCTAATCGCTGAGAGAGAAAAAAAGAAGAAAAGCAAGCATCTATTGGCGATTGTGGTGGGTGGAGGAAACAGCATATACAGTTATATAGACCGGCCTAAACCAAGAACATCCACTCCTTCTCTAAATCAGCAATGAATCGTGACAATAAATCAAGGAGAGGCCTTAGAGTTAAGATGATAACTGCGATCGTTCGGCCACTGTGCTTTCATGAGACTGGAGAAAGATAAGGTGTTATTACTTGTCGGAGGATACAATGAAACGGTTCAATATACTATATGTTCCAGTTATGTAGAGAGCGGGTACATCGCAAACTCGACATGAACACAACCCTGAACCGAGACCAAAAGGGGAACCCGCACCCAAATCCAAGATGGATTCGGGATGAATACAGTCTTCCCAGGTACTGGTGCACCATAACCCCTGTTGTTAGCGACTGACAAAACTATCGAAGCAATCTACTCTTTGCTGGAATCTGGAGATTGTGACATCACGATAAACTTCCAGTCACACGCAGCTACGAGGCCAATATGGGTACTCGCGTCGTAGACTCCGAAGCTCATCGTACTGGAATCCGCCACGGCTACGATGAGCATTTAGTTTCGGACATGTGTAAACAGAGTGATCCTTTGTACGATGACTACAAGGGAATTGGAGTAGACCACTACTACCATGAAATAGATTGTGTTGGGCACGCTGCTTATTGTGACAACGGTCAGTACGATAGTGAGGATATGAACCCTGTTACATAAACATGTGATCTAGATATGTACTGTAAAGTATGTTCGGTTGGTGAAGATGACCATTTTCCTCGGTTTGTATTACGATTACAAATAAAAACTTGATATCATATTACACAAAAACTGGTGTTTTTATTTAAAAATAATATATATATATATATATATATATATATATATATATATATATATATATATATATATATATAATAATGGCCAGTGATACACTACAAATCCACAGCTGACACATTTGTCCAACATTAGGCATCTCAATGGCAGGATCTCTTAGAATGTTCCATGTGTGTGCACTGTCCTTCAACAAGTAATCGATGAAATCCTCAAACACCTTATCAAAAATTGGACCCGTACCCTCAATGTGCTCAGTATCTGAGCTGAGAAGTAACTCCAGTATGGTTTCCAGGGGCCATTCGCGAAAAAAGCTTGCAATCTAGCATACAGTCCCTGACAGTCCGACCGACCGACCGAACTTTGAAAAAAAAAAAAACAACCTCTCACACACTCCGACCGACGGAGAGAGGGTCATTTCTCCTAAAAGTCAAAGGCTCACACGACCCCGTGTGACCTTTCGGTCGTAAAACGTCGTAAAACTTCAGTCACTTACAGTCCAAGCGACCGAGGTAACTTTGAAAAAAAAACAACAACAAAAAAACAAAAAACACACACAAAAAAAACCCTCACACACTCCGAGTGATGGAGGAAAACTTCAGTCCCTTACAGTCTGAGCGACCGAGGTAACTTTGAAAAAAAACAACAAAACACAAAAAAAACCCAAAAAACTTTTTAAAAAACTTTTTAAAAAACACTCACACACTCCGAGTGATGGAGGAAAACTTCAGTCCCTTACAGTCCGAGTGACCGAGGTAACTTTGAAAAAAAACAACAACAAAAACACAAAAACAAAAAACAAACAAAAACAAAAAAAACTTAAAAAAAAACACACACACACTCCGATTGATGAAGGAAAACTTCAGTCCCTTACAGTCTGAGCGACCGAGGTAACTTTGAAAAAAAACAAGAAAAACACAAAAAAACAAATACACAAAAAAAAACAAAAAACTTTTTAAAAAACTTTTTAAAAAACACTCACACACTCCGAGTGATGGAGGAAAACTTCAGTCCCTTACAGTCTGAGCGACCGAGGTAACTTTGAAAAAAAACAACAAAAACACAAAAAAACCACAAAAAAAAAAAACTTAAAAAAAAAAACTTAAAAAAAAAACTTTAAAAAAAACACTCACACACTCCGATTGATGGAGGAAAACTTCAGTCCCTTACAGTCTGAGCGACCGAGGTAACTTTGAAAAAAAACAACAAAAACACAAAAAAACAAAAACACAAAAAAAAAACAAAAAACTTTTTAAAAAACTTTTTAAAAAACACTCACACACTCCGAGTGATGGAGGAAAACTTCAGTCCCTTACAGTCTGAGCGACCGAGGTAACTTTGAAAAAAAACAACAAAAACACAAAAAAACCACAAAAAAAAAAAAACTTAAAAAAAAACTTAAAAAAAAAACTTTAAAAAAAACACTCACACACTCCGATTGATGGAGGAAAACTTCAGTCCCTTACAGTCCGAGTGACCGAGGTAACTTTGAAAAAAAACAACAACAAAAACACAAAAACAAAAAACAAACAAAAACAAAAAAAACTTAAAAAAAAAAAAAAACTTAAAAAAAAACACTCACACACTCCGATTGATGGAGGAAAACTTCAGTCCCTTACAGTCTGAGCGACCGAGGTAACTTTGAAAAAAAACAACAAAAACACAAAAAAACTTTTTAAAAAACTTTTTAAAAAACACTCACACACTCCGAGTGATGGAGGAAAACTTCAGTCCCTTACAGTCTGAGCGACCGAGGTAACTTTGAAAAAAAACAACAAAAACACAAAAAAACCACAAAAAAAAAAAAAACTTTAAAAAAAAACTTTAAAAAAAAACTTTAAAAAAAACACTCACACACTCCGATTGATGGAGGAAAACTTCAGTCCCTTACAGTCCGAGTGACCGAGGTAACTTTGAAAAAAAACAACAACAAAAACACAAAAACAAAAAACAAACAAAAACAAAAAAAACTTAAAAAAAAAAAAAAACTTAAAAAAAAAACACTCACACACTCCGATTGATGGAGGAAAACTTCAGTCCCTTACAGTCTGAGCGACCGAGGTAACTTTGAAAAAAAAACAACAAAAACACAAAAAAACAAAAACACAAAAAAAAAAAAAAAAACTTTTTAAAAAACTTTTTAAAAAACACTCACACACTCCGAGTGATGGAGGAAAACTTCAGTCCCTTACAGTCTGAGCGACCGAGGTAACTTTGAAAAAAAACAACAAAAACACAAAAAAAACAAAAAAAAACTTTAAAAAAAACACAAAAAAAAACAAAAAACTTTTAAAAAAAACTTTAAAAAAAACACTCACACACTCCGATTGATGGAGGAAAACTTCAGTCCCTTACAGTCTGAGCGACCGAGGTAACTTTGAAAAAAAACAACAAAAACACAAAAAAACAAAAACACAAAAAAAAACAAAAAACTTTTTTAAAAACTTTTTAAAAAACACTCACACACTCCGAGTGATGGAGGAAAACTTCAGTCCCTTACAGTCTGAGCGACCGAGGTAACTTTGAAAAAAAACAACAAAAACACAAAAAAAACAAAAATACAAAAAAAAAACAAAAAACACAAAAAAAAACAAAAACCTTTTAAAAAAAACTTTTAAAAAAACTTTAAAAAAAAACACTCACACACTCCGATTGATGGAGGAAAACTTCAGTTCCTTACAGTCCGAGTGACCGAGGTAACTTTGAAAAAAACAACAACAAAAAAAAACCACATACACTCATCACTTAGAATGTTCCATATGTGTGCACTGTCCTTCATCAAGTAATTGATGAAATCCTCAAACACCTTATCAAAAATTGGACCCGTACCCTCAATGTGCTCAGTATCTGAGCTGAGAAGTAACTCCAGTATGGTTTCCAGGGGCCATTCGCGAAAAAAAGCTTGCAATCTAGCGTACAGTCCCTGACAGTCCGACCCACCGACTGAACTTTGAAAAAAAAAAAAAACCTCTCACACACTCCGACCGACGGAGAGAGGGGTCATTTCTCCTAAAAGTCAAAGGCTCACACGACCCCGCGTGACCTTTCGGTCGTAAAACGTCATAAAACTTCAGACCCTGACAGTCCGACCGACCGAACTTTGAAAAAAAAAAAAAAAACCTCTCACACACTCCGACCGACGGAGAGAGGGGTCATTTCTCCTAAAAGTCAAAGGCTCACACGACCCCGCGTGACCTTTCGGTCGTAAAACATTGTGAAACGTCAGTCCCTGACAGTCCGACCGACCGAGGGAACTTTGAAAAAAACCTTGAAAAAACTTGATAGATGTGTGGAGATGCATGCACCCTGGAGAGAAGGATTATACCTTCTTCTCGGAAGGAATTGGCTTAGATAATGAACAGCTAGAATATCTCCCCTTTTTATGTTTCAAAAAAAGTATATGATAATATGAAAAAACAATTATATTCTTAAAAATATCTGCAAATCTCTTAGTGTTGTCCATAAACACTTTAGTGTTGACAATATATTCATTCTGAGCACCCATTGTTAACAATCCAGATTTCCATCTCACCTGTACTGATTCTGGTTTTAGAGAATGAAGGGAAGCAGGCATCACAAAATATCAGAACTCTATGTAGATGATTCTATAAAGTCATTTCAACAATAAAAAAATGAATTTAATCTCCCACAAGCCCACTTCTTTCGATATTTGCAAATTAGAAGTTATGTCAATTCTATTGCTTACTACAAAAATGGAAGAAAAAATAGTATCTTAGATAATATTCTCATAAAAGCTGTTGCATTAAAAGCTAAAATTATAACAAATATATATGACCATATTAATATGAATACAGGTGTCGTCTGAAACAAAATCGATTTATTATTTGTAAATAGACCAGAACGAATCACATAGACACATAACTTTCTCACAGGACTATCGGACCATAACGTAATCTTCTTTACTAGAAAATTGTTCAATAGTTTCCGTTTACCCAATAACTGCACTGCAACGATGCCCCACCAGAGGGAGCTGTTTACTCAATAATAATAACAACAATAATAAATTTTATTTGAAAGCGCCTTTCAGGACACTCAAGGACACTGTACAAGACGAAGTTAAAAACACATTTACAGATAAAACAGAGATATAAAACTGGATGAAGGTGAGAGTGACTTGTGTGGTGTAGGATTGTGTGAACAGGTGGGTTTTGAGTCTGGATTTGGAAAGTGGAAGAGAGTCAATGTTGCGGAGGTCAGGAGGTTGCTGAAGGCTCACAGGTGAGCTGACAGCTTATCCCTGTATCATACACCAGGAGTCGTTGTGTGACAAACCTTGAAAAGACGTGATTTTTCATTGAACGGAGTACTGTCTGTATACATTTATCGGGATATTTTGCGTGCACGCCTTTCCGATCTTTTTATTTGTAGTTTATACTTCGGAGTAAGTTTTGAACTTTTATTTCCCATTTTTAGTCCTCAATTCAGTTCAGCCCTTTCACTCCTAGGGAGGTCTCTATAGGCTGGGATATGTTTGATTGGCACAGTGATAACAATTACTTGGTATTTCTCACTTCAGCCTCACTTGTAGGCGGAGAAATCTTGCCTTTGCATCCACAGTAACTCACTGTATTAATTCCAACCTTTTGGTATGAGAATCTCTACCTAGTGGTGAAGATTCTCCACTCACACGTCTTCTCACACACTCCTTTTTTTTATTTTGTTTATTTCGTTTAATCCGCAGACTTTAACACAAAGAGGAGGTTGTCCTCCTTTCACGGGCTTTTGTACCTGCCAGTAAAATTTCCTATTTTACCCGGTATCGGGACTCCGTGTCCCTTTAATATTGTTACCCAAATAGAGCCTAGGATAAATAGGGTTTCCTTCGCGCATGACCCTCGGTCACACCTTTTTTTTTAAATAAACGTGTACTCACTCCGTTGTCTTTCTCCCTCGCTCTCCAGTCAACTATCCGACTCCAATAAAGGCTGCAGAAACAGTCCAGGGAAAAGTCTCAATGTTGTGCAGTCTTTCCTGCGTCTCCAACATCCGTTGGAGCCCTGGGGTCTGTTGGGATCCGGCTCGAAGGACTAGGTGAAGACAAGGAGTTGTCATATTAATATCACAAAAAATACCTTTTGAATATGTATCTGGGGAGTCAGATAAAGAAGGACGGTGTACAGTGGTCACAGGGAAAATAAACAACATAGTAATTACCATTTGCAATGTCTATGTCCCCCCTGGAAGTAATTTTGTATTTTATAGAAGGTTGTTTGATGGATTCAATGTATATTCAACATATGTTTATTATTCTCACTGTGCATCTTTAAGGTAATATAATGTTCACTTTTATATTAATCACTCTTATTATATGCTTTATATACTTCAACTTATGCATTATATTAACTGTGTAATCTTTTATATGATTATTGCACTAATGTCTGTTTTTGGAGTTTTACAGAAACTGTGTGATGTGAAATGTGCAGGACCATACATGTGACTGGCTTAACACCAAAATAGGAAACGTCTTGCACATTGAAGGAAGCGCAGTTAACGAGTGACCGAGAGATATGCAGAAGCAAAATATATCTCATGTGAACTGAGTAATATGTGTTTTCGCACTGCTTGCTAAATATATCTCCTCCTCCCCTTGAGAGCTGTGTATTCTGTAACTAGGGACTCCTGAGTCTTAATAAAAGAGGTGAAGGACGGTAGAGACTTCAGAAGGAAGGGTACGAGGTTGTAATCTGAAGGTTGTGAGAGACGTGTGAGTGGAGATTCTGAACCACTAGGTGACGAATCTCATACCAAAGAGGTTGGGACGATACGGTGTATTTCTGGGGATGCAGAGGCAAGATTTCTCCACCTCCTTGTGAGGTTAAAGTGAGAGATACCACACTAATATACTGTACCAACCTGTTGTATTCCAGCGATAGAGACCTCCCTAGGAGTGAAAAGCTGGACTAAATTTGAGAAATAAAAATACAAAACCTACTCCAAAAGATAAACTGTAGATAAAGGACTGGAAAGCCGTGCACGCAAAATATCCTGAAAATGTATGAAATTAGATTTGTGGGTGACAAAATATAAATTTGAGGGCGAGTTAAAATCTTCTAAAATAACGGAGCTCCAAAATAAAATACAGAAGAAATGCAAACATAAAGAAAGTGATATGTGTAAACATGGCTACTATCATTTAGAAAAATGGTTGGAATTGGCAAAAGCAAGATTAAAAGGACAAACACAGGCAAAGCGTAAACAAATTATGCTTAGTACAAAGGAGGAAGATGATTTAACCAAAGTAATAGTGACTCAGCCGGACACGCCACCCATACAGCAAGCCCAAGTAGAGGAAGCAGGAGAAGCAGCGGGAGGCGAGCGACCGCCCCCGTACCGGCCTTATCAAAACCTACAAGATGAAGTAAGAGAGATATCAACCACTCAGACTAGGCAACAGGCAAGAGATAAAGGCATAAAAATTGACTTCAGTAAAAAGATGGGAGCTGAACCTCTGGTTACTGCTATTTTATATAATTATATGGAAATAAATAGAACAAAACAGAAGGAGGACGAAAGTTTTGAGGAGTTTAAACACAGACTGACAAAGGTGTTTAAAGTACATAGTGGACTTGAGGATAAAGAAGGCAATGAGAACTGTGCATATAGACAACAGTTAAAGAATGCGTTACACGCTAATTCAACCACAGGAATTCGTAATTGGATTGACAAGCATTATATAAATTTTGCTACAGGGACACTAGACCAATATGTAGATCATGCAATGTATGCAGACAAAGTGCAAAGTAGCGGAATGAAAATTAAAGCAACAGCAACTTTTACTAAAGAACAAGTGTTTAACATGGCAACTGAGGTATCCGATTTTGGGAACAATTGGTTGACAATGATAGAACAAGCATCTAAGTACTTCAACAAAGACTGTGTTGCTTGTATGGGACCCAGACCGCTTCTGAGAATGGTACCAACACCTCCTGAGTTGACAATAAAATGTGTAGAAGATATTTTGACTAAAACAGTACCAGAGGCAGAGTGCACAAAGTGGGATGCAGTGTACCCACTAACTAAACCTGAGAAACAGAAACCAATATTTGAGGCCAAATTGCCAAAAGGAAATTACACCTGTATCCAACGCTCAAACTCCGTAACAAATGTTTTGGGTAATGATGGAGAACTGTGCGAAAGAAATTTGACTACTGATAAAGCACTACCTAAAATGCACAGTGACATCTACTGGTACTGTGGAGGGAGGATACTTAGAGCAAATATGCCAAATGAATTTACTGGAGTATGCGCTCTAGTTAATCTGATAATACCTATAGAAGTAATGTCAATAGAACAAGAACAATTAACATTGATTGACTTAATGATTGGAGTATCAGGGACTGTAATCTGTGGGGGTGATTGGAATATTAGGATTAATCCTAATTTAGACACATCCAAAAATATACCCACAACCGCATTGCATAATAAAGTCAATAATCTAATGGGAGAGTTGGGCATAATAGACCTTTTACTTACTTTTTAAATCATTTTACCTCTTCCAGTGCTGGAAGATTTGTTTACTTAGTCATTGTCTTTTAAGGAAACCAAAACTTTTAAACCATTTTTACATTTTTTACCAAATTTCTGACGAGCCAGCCACATGTCCGGGGAAGAATCAAAAGGAATTCTTTATGCGAACGCTGTCTGAACTATCAACAACAAATTATTGAGCTACAAGCAGGTTATTTGTTTTAGAATCTGAAAAGGACTTCACCGAACGCTCCCTGTGACCTCCAGTGGTAAGCAACCCACAGTTACTTTCAGAGAAGAGAGTGAAAAAACTGCTACTTTCAATGCACACAGGAGCAGACAGATGTAGACAGGTGCACACAGGAGCAGACAGGTGTAGACAGGAGCAGAAAGGTGTAGACAGGAGCAGACAGGTGTAGACAGATGCACACAGGAGCAGACAGGTGTAGACAGATGTCTACACCTCAGAATCACAATCCTTTTATTGCCATCGTTTGTGAACACAGTTCAACTAGGAACTTATTTTGGTGATAAAGTGCAACATAAAACATAAAACACACTGAATAAATACAAATAAGGGCATGCACGAAGTTAAAAAGATATGCTTAAAAAATCAAATAAAATACTTAAAGGTAGAAAATATAAACAACAGCAGCATCAGAACAACAGTGTAAAGTGGCTTATTAAAGTGGCCGGTGTTATAAAGTGTCCAGTTTAGTGCAGATATTACACAGGTGCACACAGGAGCAGACAGGTGTAGACAGATGCACACAGGAGCAGACAAGTGTAGATAGATGCACACAGGAGCAGACAAGTGTAGATAGATGCACACAGGAGCAGACAGGTGTAGACAGATGTCTACACCTCAGAATCAGAATCCTTTTATTGTCATCGTTTGTGAACTCAGTTCACAAACTAGGAACTTATTTTGGTGATAAAGTGCAACATAAAACATAAAACACACTGAATAAATACAAATACAAATAAGGGCATGCACGAAGTTAAAAAGATATTGTTATAAAATCAAATAAAATACTTAAAAGGTAGAAAATATAAACAACAGCAGCATCAGAACAACAGACATGGCTTATTAAAGTGGCCGGTGTTATAAAGTGTCCAGTTTAGTGCAGATATTATAAAGTGTCCAGTTTAGTGCAGATATTATAAAGTGTCCAGTTTAGTGCAGATATTACACAGGTGCACACAGGAGCAGACAGGTGTAGACAGATGTCTACACCTCAGAATCAGAATCCTTTCATTGTCATTGTTTGTGAACACAGTTCACAAACTAGGAACTTATTTTGGTGATAAAGTGCAACATAAAACATAAACACACTGAATAAATACAAATACAAATAAGGGCATGCACGAAGTTAAAAAGATATGCTTAAAAAATCAAATAAAATACTTAAAGGTAGAAAATATAAACAACAGCAGCATCAGAACAACAGTGCAAAGTGGCTTATTAAAGTGACCGGTGTTATAAAGTGTCAGTTTAGTGCAGATATTATAAAGTGTCATGAGACAAACAGCAGAGGGGAAGAAACTGTTCTTATGGCGAGAGGTTCTGGTCCCAATGGACCGTAGCCTCCTGCCAGAGGGAAGTGGCTCAAATAGTCCATGTCCAGGGTGAGAAGTGTCAGCTGCTCTACGACCTGCTCCCAGGTGGAGACCTCATGACCTCATGCAACGAAGAACTCGCAGTGAAATCCAAGTCATATTTTACTTTCTGTTATGGGAACCGGAATTTGTGTCCAACTAAAACACGTTAAACAGCTTCCCATGAAAAGGAAAGAATTCACAGTGACAAGTATAAATCCTGTTAATCCTGTTTTAACAGTTTGAGATTTGGAGTGAATTTAAAGTGTCATCCTATCTCCATTTCCTTCCTAAACAAAAAGACGACACAACACTATTTATAAGATTAACATGTTCAGTAACATCACTGTATCATAATTTCTACATTTTGCACATGATTTTGTCTTTTTTGGTCATGGTAATAATATTTATCTTTAATAATAATAACAAAATAATAATAATGTTTATTATTATTATTATCATCCACGTGCCTAGATTTGTGTCTGGGTCTGATGATGGTTTTGTGTTTTTTTGGTGGCAAAATATGTAAACTTTGCTGCCCTCTAACGGTGGAGGCAGGGATCTAAACAACTATGAAACTATTATTTTGCAAGTCACATCAAGTGGCTTATCCTGAGTCCATCATCTCTGCATAAGGACATTTGTAAAAAGACACAATCCTAGCAATAATATACAATAAACTATAACAATAATAATAATAATCTATACTACAATCTCACCATTGGCCTCAGTTCCTTTCTGTGGTGTAGCAACTCTCAGAAAGATCTGCCGTCTCCAGGAGTGACGATGTCTGCACAAAGGACTTTCTCAGATCTCTTGATTTGGTACTGGAGTGGACAAAGCTGCTACATCACTGAAAAGGACACGGAAGGAAACAAAGCAAATTGTGAATGTCAGGGGTTGTTCTTCTGTTTGTTTTGTAAAAGTATACAACTGTAGTTTGTATTTAGGGCTGTACAATATGGCAAAACATTTTATCTCATGTGGAGATAGAAATAGTTTTTAATAAGGTTCATAGACATAGACGAGACAGACTTTTTTAAATAAACCTGAAACTAATCAATGCTTTCCACTCCGATATAATTTTAGACAAAGAAATTCAAATGTTCCTCTATGGAGTCTGAACTCTTCTCCAAACAATGTAGCTAATTAAGCTAATCACTGACAATGTGAAAATAATTACTCGTAAGTCCATTAATATACAATTAACTACACAGGCCTAATTGTAATGGAAGCGTGTAAACATTACAAAGACCAGGACATCGACTATAGTGAGTGACCCACTAAAAACTATTTTAAAAAAAACGATTAACACTCTATGTTTTTTCATTTTATTCCTCTCCATTTTAAACCTGTCTTATAAAACTCACTGGGCTCGAATAAGAGTTGGTCAAACTATAGATACACAATATGTATTTTAAACAATTTTACTAATGATCATTTCCAAAAAAGAAGAAAAAAAGTTGGGCTTCCAGAAGTAAGTGCTTGAGAACTAGTGAATGAAATTGGAACATTCATTGAGAATTGTTACAAGTAAAACAATGTGTGTACCTAATTTTTGTTTCAGGATTCTCATTTTCCTGAACAGGAGCCAAGAATTGAAATTTTAGAAAATTAGGGACAGAGGAAGAGGACTGAAGACAAGCGCAAAGGCCACCCAGAGGACTAACACGGAGATGGAGGTAAAATAAGCAGTACAAAAATGGATAAATGAGACAACATGTAAAAACAACACATTAAAATGCTCAAGAAACACAAGGATGTGAGAAATTATTATATGTAAAGCATGTGATTGGCCAGTAGAGTGCGCTCAACTTCTTTTGCTGAGTCTGGCTCCCATTAGAGGAGACGAGGGGTGATGTGGGAGCAAAGAGGAGAATGAAGAATAGGGAGAGACAGGAGGAGGGGAAGAGTTTGTCGACACAAGTCTAAAGTCAGAACAAAAAGCAGGTTAGGTTAGAGAGAAACATATTTAATTTTAATGTGTGGAAAGGTGACTGGACCAATAGAAAAGATCAATTTTGTTAGTTAAGCAGTCAACTTTACAATCGGTCAGTGTTTTAGAAGTGTATTATTTAGTTGTTAGTGCATCCCTAATTCTCGCTGATGCAGCTTTTTCAGTTCAGAAACCGATATCGACACTTTGGCTTTGAGTATTTCCCGGCATCAACTGATAACAAGAACAGATGACTGTGTAAGTCTAAGGACAAGCAGCACCAGGACTGAAACAGGAAAAGGTCTTTTGGCTGTTTTTCTTCCCAAAAATGGACTCTAACGGTGGAGGCAGGGATCTAAACAACTATGAAACTATTATTTTGCAAGTCACATCAAGTGGCTTATCCTGAGTCCATCATCTCTGCATAAGGACATTTGTAAAAAGACACAATCCTAGCAATAATATACAATAAACTATAACAATAATAATAATAATCTATACTACAATCTCACCATTGGCCTCAGTTCCTTTCTGTGGTGTAGCAACTCTCAGAAAGATCTGCCGTCTCCAGGAGTGACGATGTCTGCACAAAGGACTTTCTCAGATCTCTTGATTTGGTACTGGAGTGGACAAAGCTGCTACATCACTGAAAAGGACACGGAAGGAAACAAAGCAAATTGTGAATGTCAGGGGTTGTTCTTCTGTTTGTTTTGTAAAAGTATACAACTGTAGTTTGTATTTAGGGCTGTACAATATGGCAAAACATTTTATCTCATGTGGAGATAGAAATAGTTTTTAATAAGGTTCATAGACATAGACGAGACAGACTTTTTTAAATAAACCTGAAACTAATCAATGCTTTCCACTCCGATATAATTTTAGACAAAGAAATTCAAATGTTCCTCTATGGAGTCTGAACTCTTCTCCAAACAATGTAGCTAATTAAGCTAATCACTGACAATGTGAAAATAATTACTCGTAAGTCCATTAATATACAATTAACTACACAGGCCTAATTGTAATGGAAGCGTGTAAACATTACAAAGACCAGGACATCGACTATAGTGAGTGACCCACTAAAAACTATTTAAAAAAAAACGATTAACACTCTATGTTTTTTCATTTTATTCCTCTCCATTTTAAACCTGTCTTATAAAACTCACTGGGCTCGAATAAGAGTTGGTCAAACTATAGATACACAATATGTATTTTAAACAATTTTACTAATGATCATTTCCAAAAAAGAAGAAAAAAAGTTGGGCTTCCAGAAGTAAGTGCTTGAGAACTAGTGAATGAAATTGGAACATTCATTGAGAATTGTTACAAGTAAAACAATGTGTGTACCTAATTTTTGTTTCAGGATTCTCATTTTCCTGAACAGGAGCCAAGAATTGAAATTTTAGAAAATTAGGGACAGAGGAAGAGGACTGAAGACAAGCGCAAAGGCCACCCAGAGGACTAACACGGAGATGGAGGTAAAATAAGCAGTACAAAAATGGATAAATGAGACAACATGTAAAAACAACACATTAAAATGCTCAAGAAACACAAGGATGTGAGAAATTATTATATGTAAAGCATGTGATTGGCCAGTAGAGTGCGCTCAACTTCTTTTGCTGAGTCTGGCTCCCATTAGAGGAGACGAGGGGTGATGTGGGAGCAAAGAGGAGAATGAAGAATAGGGAGAGACAGGAGGAGGGGAAGAGTTTGTCGACACAAGTCTAAAGTCAGAACAAAAAGCAGGTTAGGTTAGAGAGAAACATATTTAATTTTAATGTGTGGAAAGGTGACTGGACCAATAGAAAAGATCAATTTTGTTAGTTAAGCAGTCAACTTTACAATCGGTCAGTGTTTTAGAAGTGTATTATTTAGTTGTTAGTGCATCCCTAATTCTCGCTGATGCAGCTTTTTCAGTTCAGAAACCGATATCGACACTTTGGCTTTGAGTATTTCCCGGCATCAACTGATAACAAGAACAGATGACTGTGTAAGTCTAAGGACAAGCAGCACCAGGACTGAAACAGGAAAAGGTCTTTTGGCTGTTTTTCTTCCCAAAAATGGACTCTAACGGTGGAGGCAGGGATCTAAACAACTATGAAACTATTATTTTGCAAGTCACATCAAGTGGCTTATCCTGAGTCCATCATCTCTGCATAAGGACATTTGTAAAAAGACACAATCCTAGCAATAATATACAATAAACTATAACAATAATAATAATAATCTATACTACAATCTCACCATTGGCCTCAGTTCCTTTCTGTGGTGTAGCAACTCTCAGAAAGATCTGCCGTCTCCAGGAGTGACGATGTCTGCACAAAGGACTTTCTCAGATCTCTTGATTTGGTACTGGAGTGGACAAAGCTGCTACATCACTGAAAAGGACACGGAAGGAAACAAAGCAAATTGTGAATGTCAGGGGTTGTTCTTCTGTTTGTTTTGTAAAAGTATACAACTGTAGTTTGTATTTAGGGCTGTACAATATGGCAAAACATTTTATCTCATGTGGAGATAGAAATAGTTTTTAATAAGGTTCATAGACATAGACGAGACAGACTTTTTTAAATAAACCTGAAACTAATCAATGCTTTCCACTCCGATATAATTTTAGACAAAGAAATTCAAATGTTCCTCTATGGAGTCTGAACTCTTCTCCAAACAATGTAGCTAATTAAGCTAATCACTGACAATGTGAAAATAATTACTCGTAAGTCCATTAATATACAATTAACTACACAGGCCTAATTGTAATGGAAGCGTGTAAACATTACAAAGACCAGGACATCGACTATAGTGAGTGACCCACTAAAAACTATTTTAAAAAAAACGATTAACACTCTATGTTTTTTCATTTTATTCCTCTCCATTTTAAACCTGTCTTATAAAACTCACTGGGCTCGAATAAGAGTTGGTCAAACTATAGATACACAATATGTATTTTAAACAATTTTACTAATGATCATTTCCAAAAAAGAAGAAAAAAAGTTGGGCTTCCAGAAGTAAGTGCTTGAGAACTAGTGAATGAAATTGGAACATTCATTGAGAATTGTTACAAGTAAAACAATGTGTGTACCTAATTTTTGTTTCAGGATTCTCATTTTCCTGAACAGGAGCCAAGAATTGAAATTTTAGAAAATTAGGGACAGAGGAAGAGGACTGAAGACAAGCGCAAAGGCCACCCAGAGGACTAACACGGAGATGGAGGTAAAATAAGCAGTACAAAAATGGATAAATGAGACAACATGTAAAAACAACACATTAAAATGCTCAAGAAACACAAGGATGTGAGAAATTATTATATGTAAAGCATGTGATTGGCCAGTAGAGTGCGCTCAACTTCTTTTGCTGAGTCTGGCTCCCATTAGAGGAGACGAGGGGTGATGTGGGAGCAAAGAGGAGAATGAAGAATAGGGAGAGACAGGAGGAGGGGAAGAGTTTGTCGACACAAGTCTAAAGTCAGAACAAAAAGCAGGTTAGGTTAGAGAGAAACATATTTAATTTTAATGTGTGGAAAGGTGACTGGACCAATAGAAAAGATCAATTTTGTTAGTTAAGCAGTCAACTTTACAATCGGTCAGTGTTTTAGAAGTGTATTATTTAGTTGTTAGTGCATCCCTAATTCTCGCTGATGCAGCTTTTTCAGTTCAGAAACCGATATCGACACTTTGGCTTTGAGTATTTCCCGGCATCAACTGATAACAAGAACAGATGACTGTGTAAGTCTAAGGACAAGCAGCACCAGGACTGAAACAGGAAAAGGTCTTTTGGCTGTTTTTCTTCCCAAAAATGGACTCTAACGGTGGAGGCAGGGATCTAAACAACTATGAAACTATTATTTTGCAAGTCACATCAAGTGGCTTATCCTGAGTCCATCATCTCTGCATAAGGACATTTGTAAAAAGACACAATCCTAGCAATAATATACAATAAACTATAACAATAATAATAATAATCTATACTACAATCTCACCATTGGCCTCAGTTCCTTTCTGTGGTGTAGCAACTCTCAGAAAGATCTGCCGTCTCCAGGAGTGACGATGTCTGCACAAAGGACTTTCTCAGATCTCTTGATTTGGTACTGGAGTGGACAAAGCTGCTACATCACTGAAAAGGACACGGAAGGAAACAAAGCAAATTGTGAATGTCAGGGGTTGTTCTTCTGTTTGTTTTGTAAAAGTATACAACTGTAGTTTGTATTTAGGGCTGTACAATATGGCAAAACATTTTATCTCATGTGGAGATAGAAATAGTTTTTAATAAGGTTCATAGACATAGACGAGACAGACTTTTTTAAATAAACCTGAAACTAATCAATGCTTTCCACTCCGATATAATTTTAGACAAAGAAATTCAAATGTTCCTCTATGGAGTCTGAACTCTTCTCCAAACAATGTAGCTAATTAAGCTAATCACTGACAATGTGAAAATAATTACTCGTAAGTCCATTAATATACAATTAACTACACAGGCCTAATTGTAATGGAAGCGTGTAAACATTACAAAGACCAGGACATCGACTATAGTGAGTGACCCACTAAAAACTATTAAAAAAAAACGATTAACACTCTATGTTTTTTCATTTTATTCCTCTCCATTTTAAACCTGTCTTATAAAACTCACTGGGCTCGAATAAGAGTTGGTCAAACTATAGATACACAATATGTATTTTAAACAATTTTACTAATGATCATTTCCAAAAAAGAAGAAAAAAAGTTGGGCTTCCAGAAGTAAGTGCTTGAGAACTAGTGAATGAAATTGGAACATTCATTGAGAATTGTTACAAGTAAAACAATGTGTGTACCTAATTTTTGTTTCAGGATTCTCATTTTCCTGAACAGGAGCCAAGAATTGAAATTTTAGAAAATTAGGGACAGAGGAAGAGGACTGAAGACAAGCGCAAAGGCCACCCAGAGGACTAACACGGAGATGGAGGTAAAATAAGCAGTACAAAAATGGATAAATGAGACAACATGTAAAAACAACACATTAAAATGCTCAAGAAACACAAGGATGTGAGAAATTATTATATGTAAAGCATGTGATTGGCCAGTAGAGTGCGCTCAACTTCTTTTGCTGAGTCTGGCTCCCATTAGAGGAGACGAGGGGTGATGTGGGAGCAAAGAGGAGAATGAAGAATAGGGAGAGACAGGAGGAGGGGAAGAGTTTGTCGACACAAGTCTAAAGTCAGAACAAAAAGCAGGTTAGGTTAGAGAGAAACATATTTAATTTTAATGTGTGGAAAGGTGACTGGACCAATAGAAAAGATCAATTTTGTTAGTTAAGCAGTCAACTTTACAATCGGTCAGTGTTTTAGAAGTGTATTATTTAGTTGTTAGTGCATCCCTAATTCTCGCTGATGCAGCTTTTTCAGTTCAGAAACCGATATCGACACTTTGCCTTTGAGTATTTCCCGGCATCAACTGATAACAAGAACAGATGACTGTGTAAGTCTAAGGACAAGCAGCACCAGGACTGAAACAGGAAAAGGTCTTTTGGCTGTTTTTCTTCCCAAAAATGGACCTGCAAAATTGGATACTTTGGCGCCACACGTGCAATTTAATAATATGGTGACAAACATTTATACTCATACCTGCACCTGTTTTAATGTTTTAAACCGAATTGTGTAGTTATTTGTTGTTTCTTTGTTTACATTTTCTGTATTTGAACAGGAGGCCCATGAAAAAGGAGTCCGAGTGCTCACATTGGGCTCTCCCTGTATAAATAAATTCAGTAAATAAATAACTGGTCCATCCTTAAAAATTTTTGTACGTTATAAAAATTAGAATGATAAAACTTACTATGATCATGATAATATTATTCATATGGCCACTGCAGGAACTTTACAACAACAAACGGGCTGAATGTAATGTAAATAGTCATGGTAAGTGGTCACAATTTTATATATAGAGCTTTTTCCAACTTCAAAACACTTAGGAACATTTAGGAACCACTCACCCATTTAGGATCGAGTCCCACTCGGACCAAGTTCTGTCATTGTGTCCTTAGGCAAGGCACTTCACCCATATTGCCTAGTATGAAAGTGCTGTGTGTGAATGATGGTGGTGGTCGGAGGGGCCGATGGCGCAGATTAGTAGCCTCGCTTCCGTCAATCTGCCCCAGGGCAGCTGTGGCTACAATAGTAGTTTAACATCACCAAGTGTGGAAATGAATGAATAATGACTATAGTGTGGAGCTTTGAGAGGCTTTGTGATGGATTCAAAATATATATTTTATCTCACTGTTCATTTTAAAGGTACTGTAATGTAATGTTCACTCTTTATTTAGTCATTACTATTAGTTATAGTCAGTTCACTACTTTATTTAGTCATTATATTCAACTATGTAAACTATGTAATCTGCACTAATGTTTGTTCTTGAGTCTTGCAGAAAATGTCTTTTGAAAGTGCAGGATCCCACGGGAAGAAGGTCACTGTGAAACAGAAACATCATGGGAGGATGTTTTGTGGAAAGAGTGACCTTCTGGAAATGCAAAAACAAAATATATTTCTCTGTGAATTTCGTCATATGTTTTTACACTGCTTGCCCCTCCTCCCCCTTCAGATGTGTATGTAACTAGGGTTCCCTAATTTTAATAAAAGAGGTGAAAGACGGTCTGGGCCCCAGAGAGGGTGGTGGTTTGTAACTGGGGTTTTTTGCCTCTCCGCTCTTTCTCCTCAATATTGAGACAAAATAATCTCTCTTGTCTTCTCTTCTCTTTTGAACTCTAATATAGGTTGTGAACCTATCAACCTGGTCCTTCGAGCCGGATCCCAATATACCGGAGGACTCCAGCGGATGTCGGAGACCCAGGAGAGACTGTGGCCACAGCATATGAGACCTTTTCCAGGGCTGGTTTTCTTCAATATCTTTTGGAGTCTAAAGGTTGACGGGATACCGAGGGAGAGAGACGAGACGAGTGAGTAAGTCTTGCTTTAAAAAAACGGTATGACTGGGGGTCATGCGCGTAGAAAAACCCTAATTATCCTAGGCTCCAATTAGGTACTAAAACCTAATAATACTAATAGTAGTAGTAGTACTAGGGACGGATACGGAGTTCCTTTACCGGGTAAAATAGTGATATTTTACTGGCTGGTACAAAACCGTGGAATAAAAAGCAAGGGTGTGTGAGAGAGAGACGTGTGAGTGGAGATTCTGAACCACTAGGTGACGAATCTCATACCAAAAAGGTTGGGGAAATACGGTGTATTTCTGTGGATGCAGAGGCAAGATCTCTCCGCCTGCTGAGGCTAAAGTGAGAGATACCACACTAATCACTCGTACCAACCTGTTGTTGAATTCCAGCGATAGAGACCTCCCTAGGAGTTAAAAACTGGACTAAATTTGAGGAAATAAAAATGGGAAATAAAACTACAAAGTTGACACCAAAAGATAGACTAAAAGTAAAAGACTGAAAAGCCGTGCACGCAAAATATCCTGAAAAATGTACACAGTTAGATTTGTGGGTAACAAAATATAAATTTGAAGGCGAGTTAAAATCTTCTAAAATAATGGAGCTCCAAAATAAAATACAAAATAAAATACAGGAAAAATGCAAAAATAAAGAATATGATATGTGTATACTATACTATACTATACTATCATTGGGAAAGATGGTGGGAATTGGCACAAGCCAGAGAAAAAGGCCAAACAGAGGCAAAGCGTAAGCAACAAATTATGCTTAATACAAAAGAGGAAGATGATTTCACCACTGTAATCTGTAATAGCGGCTCAGCCAGAAACACCAGTACAGCAGGCTCAAGCAGAGATAGAGGGAGCAGTAGCGGGAGAGGAGCAACAAGCGCCCCCGCCCCCATATCACCCGTATCAAGAGGCAACAGAGCTATTACACCAGATGAAAACTACACAAACTAGAAGTGAGGCAAAAGCTAAAGGTGAAAAAATTGAATTTAGTAAAACCATGGGAGCTAACCCTGTGGTCATTTACTTATGAACAGCCTAATGAAGCATCCAAGCAGGAACAAACTTTCATTATTCCTACTGCCCCCATGATAAGTAGTACAGAGGTACAGATCAAGATAATTTGGAAATACTGTCCCATGATGACGAACAACTCCTAGTTAGGTTGACAGCATTAAAAACAAGGATCCAAAATAGATTCACTAGGAGAGCAAATTATATGAAAATAAACAGAACTAAACAAAAAGAGGATGAAGATTTTGAGGAGTTTAAACACAGATTTACAAAAGTGTTTAAAGTACATAGTGGACTTGAAGATGAAGCTGGCAATGAAAATTGTGCATACAGACATTAAAGAATGCTTTGCACGCTAATTGTACCACAAGAATTCGTAATTGGATTGACAAGCATTATATAAATTTTGCTACAGGGGCACTGGACCAATATGTAGATCATGCAATGCATGCAGATAAAGTGATAAAAAACCACAGGAAGGAAAAATACTAGTTGATTTACAAGCAGCATTAGGGTGCGGACGCACCTTACCAAAAGTTACTCTACTTTTTAGTTTAGTTTTACTTTAGTTTGTTTATTATTGTGTCTTGCATACAAAGAATGCCGAGCCCTTAAATTCCACAGGTTATAAGACACCATTAACAAAAATACAATAGTCCAGACGTGTGATACAACAAAAAAAAAAACAAAAAGAAAACAAAACAAAATCTACTAGTTAATGGGGTACAAATTTCTTTCTTGGGTGATACTGGTGTGTGCAAAACCACCATGAAAACTAAAGTCCCACATATGATACACAGTGGGGAGAGCAGCAAATGGAGAAATTACACATGTTTCACTGACAAAACCTGTCATGATACAAGATCCAAAGGGAAAGACAATAAAACTAGCTGTATTGTATTTTCCTGACTGCCCGTTAAATTTGTTGGGTCATGATACATTGGTAGCTTTAGGATTAGTCCTAATCCCAGATAACATACGTAACATACAAGTAAAAAGAATGCAAGAAGTTCAGACCAACAACTTATATGTTATTCACCCAAATGATGAGGAAGAACTGTTTCCCTGAAATGCATTAGAACTTACACAAGAGGAAGAGGCCATATTAAGTGACATACCACAGTGTTTGTGGTCAAAAGGGCCATCTGATGTGGGTCTGATTAAAGGGGTAATACCGGTAACAATTAGACCCAAATCTGAATAATACAGACCTTGTGTGAAACAGTATAAATTAAAACCTGATACTATAGAAAATGGCCATAAAGTGAGTAAAAATAAGCTTCAACTTTGAAAAAAAATACAGTGAAGTATTTAGGACATAGTTTAAGTGCTGGAGGCCGTACATACAATAATAGCAGGACGTAAAGAGGCTATACTTAAAGCACCAAAACCTCAAACAAAGAAACAAATGCCACCTTGTGTTCGAGCCGTCTTAGCTGCATCTTTAGCTGTAAAAGCTAGTGCACTACTGGTACTTTTCCATAGATTAATACTACGGGTACCACACGCAGTGTCAGCACTGCTGTTACAAACAAACTTTTCCTTTATGTCCCCAGCACACCATCTATCTTGCATGACAAATCTATTATCACAACCTCATTTGACAATAGAGAGATGTACAACTTTAAATCCTGCCACATTAATGCCATGTGAAGATGATGGTGAATCACATAATTGTATTGAATTGGCAGAAGAGACTACTAAGTGTAGACCAAAAAGACATTAAAGGGACAAAATCATACAGGTTATGCAGTAGTCACAGACAGAAATATTACAAGCAAAAGTGTTGCCCCATACTTATTCTGCTTAGGCTGCAGAATTAGTTGCATTAACTGAGGCATGTAAACTTATGAAAGACAAAATATGTAGAATATTTACAGACAGCACTTATGCTCCTAAAAACCTGGCCGTATGTAAATGTGCAGCACACACTTCTGGTACAGATGCAATAACTAAGGGAAACGCCTTCGCTGAAAAAACTGCTAAAAAAGCAGCAGAAAATCTAGTGCTTGTGGCTAGTCTAAAAATAGACCAGGAACTTGACACAGGACTGCTAAAAGACATCAGATGTGGTTAAAAAAGGGAGCTAAATTAAATGATGACCAGAAGGAAAACCTATTTTACCAAAAAATCTTTTTAAATATGCAGCAATTTTGACACATGGTGTCTCCCATGTATCAACAGTGGGGATGGTAAAGCATATAGGTCAAATATATACAACGTATGGATTTAATAATTATGCAAAAAAGTAGTTTTGTAGAGCATGTCTCATATGTGCTAAACATAATCCACAAGGAAATTTAAGACCAAAAAGAGGAAGTTTTCCAAAACCAAAATATCCATTTCAAGAAACAACTTGTATACAACTAAATAAAAGTGAAGGAAAACAGTATTGTTTGGTAATAATAGATGCCTTTTCTAAATGGATAGAGTTATTTCTAACCAAAACAGCAGATGCGCTAACAGTAGCAAAAGCATTGTGCAAAGATATCATAACGAGATATGGAATACCAGAAATAATATGATCAGATAATGGAAGACATTTTGTAAATGAAGTAATCACAAACATAGGGCAATTATTCTGCATTAATTTAAAGAATCACTGCGCCTATCACCCCCAAAGTGCGGGATTAGTAGAAAGAATGAATGGTACTATTAAAAACAGATTAAAAAAGTGTATGGAGGAAACTAAAAGACCATGGACACAGTGTTTAGATATGGTAAAATTATACATTAATGTAATATGACATCAAAAGGTTGTAAAAAGGTGATACGTGTAAAACAATAACTTATGTTATTTACATGTTTATGCTCACTATGGCTACAATAATGCTCACACTGGCATTTTGGTATGGGTTAGTACCTTTAAGATCTGTAAGACTGCCTGCCCCTTCAGTGACACCACTGAAGCTGTGCATTCCTACGTTTATGTGGGAGATTCTATAGTGATGCATACATCCAATTTGACCAGTAAGTAGAAAAAACAAAACAAACAAACAGATCAATGCTCAAAAGAAAGACATTACAGGTTTGGAATTCAAATTTGCATACCAATTGGAACGATCACCACAATTACTATTCCTATAAGTAGTCTTACAGCTGGGAAAGATGCACAAAATGGAATAAAATACGCTAATGACTATTGGTACCTTACTAATGATATTCAAAACCAAGGGTGGGATACATTAGTAGCTGACCAGGATAATACATGGACACCGACACAGGCAAAAACTGACTGGGCAGGTAGGCAGGCAGAGCTCCTAACCTTAGCCAAAACCAAATCCAATCTACTGGTAACAATAAATAACAAAGAAAAATGTGACTAATAATGGTCAAGAATGTTGGATGTTTTTGCTGAGAGCTCATGTATCAGGGATAGATCCTATTTACAAATTAATTATATGTGAAATGTTACAAACCCCTGAGTCCCAGGTTGCAAAGTAGCGGAATAAAGATTAAAGCAACAGTAACTTTTACTAAAGAACAAGTGTTCAATATGGCAACTGGTGTATCTGATTTTGGAAACAATTGGCTAACAATGATTGAACAGGCATCAAAGTACTTTAATAAAGACTGTGTTGCTTGTACGGGACCCAGACCGCTTTTGAGAATGGTACCAACACCTCCTGAGTTAACAGTGCAATGTGTGGAGGATATCTTAACTAAAACAAAACAGCACCAGAGGCAGAGTGCGCAGAGTGGGATGCAGTGTACCCACTAACTAAACTTGAAAAACACAAACCAATATTTGAGGCCAAATTGCCAAAAGGAAATTACACCTGTATCCAACGCTCAAATTCGGTAACGAATGTTTTAGGTAATATTGATGGAAATCTATGTGAAAAAAATCTGACTACAAATAAAGCACTACCCAGAATGCACAGTGACATCTACTGGTACTGTGGAGGGAAAATACTTAGAGCAAATATGCCAAATGAATTTACTGGAGTATGCGCTCTAGTTAATCTGATAATACCTATAGAAGTAATGTCAATAGAACAAGAACAATTAACAGCATTGATTGAACAACAATCTACTGAAAACCATGCGATTGGAGTGCCCAGAGGGGTTCCTGATAAATATAAATTAGTTAATCAAATTGCCACAGGATTTGAAAATATTCCTTTAATAGCCGCTATAATTCCAATCACTCCCAATAAAAACATAGACAGAATCAACTACATCCACTACAAAAATTGGGAAACTACACACAGGAGGGGTTTGAAGCAGTGCACGAGCAATTAAGCGCCACCTCACTTATGCCGCATAGCTGTTGACATGCTCCTGGCAGAACGGGGTGGAGTTTGTTCTGTTATTGGGGCCAGCTGTTGCGTGGTCATCCCTAACAATACCGCTGCAGACGGAAGCCTGACTAGAGCTATAGGCAGCCTGCGTGCGATGAATAGACGCTTAAAGGAGCAGTCTGGGTTGAGTACCCCCTTCTGGGATGACGGGCTAAGGGGGTTTGGGCGCTGCAGAGCACTGGTCTCATCGGTCCTAGTATCAATCGCTGTGTTTGTAGCTATTTTAACCTTGTGTGGATGCTGTTGTATTCCTTGTCTTCGTTCCCTGATCAATAGGTTAATAACCGCTGCCATCTCACCCGCACCTGAGGACAAAGGGGTGCAGATGTACCTATTGGAGGGCAGTGATGACGAGAACCCTGAAGGAGCACTTCCAAATCACAGTTCGATAAACAGGAGGGAATGATGGATTCAAAATATATATTTTATCTCACTGTTCATTTTAAAGGTACTGTAATGTAATGTTCACTCTTTATTTAGTCATTACTATTAGTTATAGTCAGTTCACTACTTTATTTAGTCATTATATTCAACTATGTAAATTACGTAATCTGCACTAATGTTTGTTCTTGAGTCTTGCAGAAAATGTCTTTTGAAAGTGCAGGATCCCACGGGAAGAAGGTCACTGTGAAACAGAAACATCATGGGAGGATGTTTTGTGGAAAGAGTGACCTTCTGGAAATGCAAAAACAAAATATATTTCTCTGTGAATTTCGTCATATGTTTTTACACTGCTTGCCCCTCCTCCCCCTTCAGATGTGTATGTAACTAGGGTTCCCTAATTTTAATAAAAGAGGTGAAAGACGGTCTGGGCCCCAGAGAGGGTGGTGGTTTGTAACTGGGGTTTTTTGCCTCTCCGCTCTTTCTCCTCAATATTGAGACAAAATAATCTCTCTTGTCTTCTCTTCTCTTTTGAACTCTAATATAGGTTGTGAACCTATCACTTTGATAAAGCTCATTACAAGTGTAAGCCATTATTATTATTATTATTATTCACACACACACACACATTCCTCAAGGTGAGTTAAGTGCCTTGCCCAAGGACAAGGACACAATGCGATTCCAGCTCCCAAAGATGAATACTGTCAAACTTTGGATCAGTGGACAAACATTCTACCAACTGAGCTACTGTCACTCCTGTGAAATAAATGTGCCGATTCTAAAAAAAAACAAAAACAAAAAAAACCTCAGTGACTGAATTCTGTAGTTTCTGAGCTTTAATAAAACTGGTTTTGGTATGTCCATGTTTACACAGTTGAATTGGTTATATATGTTTTTGAGTCCCTAATATGGCTGGTTGGTCAGCATCAAAAGATCTGGAGTCAATATCTGATACATTAAACTTTTCAGCATTGGCAGCAAAATCAAAACTACTACCAGTGCATCCCTCATTCAGACCATGGGATTTTGGTTTACTCGTGATCAATAAACTCTTACAAAAACTGATTGAAGCACAATTACCAACCAAATGATGTAGTGATATAATTTTGTTGACACACAGTTAATAAAAAGCAAATCAATCGATCGGTCCTTACTTGCTTTGGTGTGGGCTGTTGGTGCTAATAGAGTAGTGTCGTACGAGTTTGGGTTTGGTGGCAGCAGAAGGATCCTGTGGTGCCCGGGTAACGGTGAGCACAGGCACGTACTCCACAGAGGACGGAGTGGGTGGGTGGCTGTAAGTGCTGGGTCTGCGACGGAAACTCTGAGAGCACGGAGTGTCAACGGGTACTGTAGAGGACTGGGACAGAGAGCCGTCCAGACGCTTCAGGTTACCAGTCGAGTTGTGGCATCTACAAAAGTAGCAGCAGTTCAGAATCAGGTAAGGGGTCATACGAACAGGGCTGGTCCAGTGTTTTCTTTCTGCGCGCGGGACTTGTTGCTCCCCTATCAGACACAGCCCGTTACATAACTCACAGTACAGTACATGTAAGTAAAGTAAACAGTCATAAAGTACCAGCGTTTTCTACCTTCCAGATACCTTCCAGGGATTCAGTCAGAGAACGTTTGGCTTGGCCCTTAAACTGCTGTGTGTGGGGGGGGTGCGCTGTGTGTGTGGGGGATGTGCTGTGAGTGTGTGTGTGTGGGGGGTGGGGGGGGTGCTGTGTGTGGGGGGTGTGCTGTGTGTGTGAGGGGGGTGTGGGGGTGCTGTGTGTGTGTGGGGGGGGTGCTGTGTGTGTGAGGGATGTGCTGTGAGTGTGTGTGAGGGATGTGCTGTGAGTGTGTGTGGGGGGGGTGCTGTGTGTGTGTGGGGGGTGTGCTGTGAGTGTGTGTGTGGGGGGTGTGGGGGGTGTGTGGGGGGTGTGCTGTGAGTGTGTGGGGGGTGTGCTGTGAGTGTGTGTGTGGGGGGTGTGGGGGGTGTGTGGGGGTGTGCTGTGAGTGTGTGTGTGGGGGGTGTGCTGTGTGTGTGGGGGGGGTGTTGTGTGTGTGGGGGATGTGCTGTGTGTGGGGGGGTGTGGGGGATGTGCTGTGTGTGTGGGGGGTGTGCTGTGAGTGTGTGTGGGGGGGGTGTGTGGGAGGGTGCTGTGTGTGTGGGGGATGTGCTGTGAGTGTGTGTGTGGGGGGTGTGCTGTGTGTGTGGGGGGTGTGCTGTGAGTGTGTGTGTGGGGGGTGTGGGGGTGTGCTGTGAGTGTGTGTGTGGGGGGTGTGGGGGTGTGCTGTGTGTGTGGGGGATGTGCTGTGAGTGTGTGTGTGGGGGGTGTGGGGGTGTGCTGTGAGTGTGTGTGTGGGGGGTGTGGGGGATGTGCTGTGTGTGTGGGGGGTGTGCTGTGAGTGTGTGTGTGGGGGGTGTGGGGGTGTGCTGTGTGTGTGGGGGGTGTGCTGTGTGTGTGGGGGGTGTGCTGTGAGTGTGTGTGTGGGGGGTGTGTGGGAGGGTGCTGTGTGTGGGGGGGTGTGGGAGGGTGCTGTGTGTGTGGGGGGTGTGGGGGTGTGCTGTGTGTGTGGGGGATGTGCTGTGAGTGTGTGTGTGGGGGGTGTGGGGGTGTGCTGTGAGTGTGTGTGTGGGGGGTGTGGGGGTGTGCTGTGAGTGTGTGTGTGGGGGGTGTGGGGGATGTGCTGTGTGTGTGGGGGATGTGCTGTGAGTGTGTGTGTGGGGGGTGTGGGGGTGTGCTGTGAGTGTGTGTGTGGGGGGTGTGGGGGATGTGCTGTGTGTGTGGGGGGGTGTGCTGTGAGTGTGTGTGTGGGGGGTGTGGGGGTGTGCTGTGTGTGTGGGGGATGTGCTGTGTGTGGGGGGGTGTGGGGGATGTGCTGTGTGTGTGGGGGGTGTGCTGTGAGTGTGTGTGTGGGGGGTGTGTGGGAGGGTGCTGTGTGTGTGGGGGATGTGCTGTGAGTGTGTGTGTGAGGGGGTGTTTGTGTCTGTGTTCTCATCTTTCACCACATGATAGCGCCATCGCCAAATCTCTGTTCTGTAAGCTCTGTCTGTGTTCTCATCTTTCACCACATGATGGCGCCATTGCCACATCTCTGTTGTGTAAGCTGTTGTGTTTACCTCCAATCTTCAAGGGATAGCACAGAGAGCCATCTAGACGCTTCAGGTCACTAGTTGTGGCATCTACAAAAATCAGTGGAAATATTGTATTAGTTGTAAGAACATTTCAAAGTACAAGAGTTTCAAATATATATATATATATATATATATATATATATATATATATATATATATATAATCGAACCATGTCCTAGCAAATCATACCCTGACCCTAGCTATAAAAAAAATCCAATATTAATCTGTTACTTATCGCTACTGTAAAAAAAAATCAATTTGAACAGTGTTAGTAAACAATTTAAATGAACATTAAATTCAGTCGTTAGCCCTCGAATGAATGAAGCAAATCAACTGTCTTCTCTGAGGCTCATCAGATGAGTCTTAGCTGCTGTCGTGTTCCCGCTCACACGACGCATTCTGTTTGCACACTTCACCAATTTTCTTTAAACTAAATTGAAAAATAAAGTTAACAATTTAGAGAGTATTAAGGGAAGGGCGCGTGTTGGAATTTGGAGGCGAAAACTCATCGTTTGAGGAGTTTTACACGACTGTAAACGCGCGCGTTTCTTTACATTTCTCTCGGAGTTCTGAGTTCTGGCCACATCCCCGTCTTCAGAAAAAGCAGCAGCATTTTTTTCACTAACGGAGTAATCTAACTAAAGTCTTTTTCCCAGCATCCCAACACAGTAACTTTTAGAACACAATGGCCTTACCTTCAGTTCGTCTGTCCGTTGTTGAAAGAGAGACTGGGTGTTTTGCTGATAGTTTTGAGCTGCAACAAATAAATGGGAGAATGAGCCATTAATTAGCGATTCAAAGTTATTTGTTGTAACTTAGATAGATGAAGCAGTGTCCACCAGCAATCTGAAGAACTGAAGAGGGTTGAATGAGTGAAACGTCTCAACTATAAAACGTTTGTCCAGTTGACAGAATTTAAATTAGATTTTGCCATTCCAGGCAAAGCAAAGCCACAGAGAAAAGCACATGGTGGATTCTTCATCAGAAAATAAACAAAGTGCAGCCTCATTTAGAGATAAAAACCCAAATTGTTATTCAAAGGTTTTGACTAGTAACTGGTAATTTTCAATTACCGTAATAATCTCATACAAAGCCCATTTAACATCTAACTCCACAAAGGAAACAAAAAGAACACAAAATGGAATAATAAACACTGTATATTTGTGAGGGGGTGTGCTGTGCGTGTGGGGGTGTGTGCTGTGTGTGTGGGGGGTGTGCTGTGAGTGTGTGTGTGGGGGGTGTGTGGGAGGGTGCTGTGTGTGTGGGGGATGTGCTGTGAGTGTGTGTGTGAGGGGGTGTTTGTGTCTGTGTTCTCATCTTTCACCACATGATAGCGCCATCGCCAAATCTCTGTTCTGTAAGCTCTGTCTGTGTTCTCATCTTTCACCACATGATGGCGCCATTGCCACATCTCTGTTGTGTAAGCTGTTGTGTTTACCTCCAATCTTCAAGGGATAGCACAGAGAGCCATCTAGACGCTTCAGGTCACTAGTTGTGGCATCTACAAAAATCAGTGGAAATATTGTATTAGTTGTAAGAACATTTCAAAGTACAAGAGTTTCAAATATATATATATATATATATATATATATATATATATAATCGAACCATGTCCTAGCAAATCATACCCTGACCCTAGCTATAAAAAAAATCCAATATTAATCTGTTACTTATCGCTACTGTAAAAAAAAATCAATTTGAACAGTGTTAGTAAACAATTTAAATGAACATTAAATTCAGTCGTTAGCCCTCGAATGAATGAAGCAAATCAACTGTCTTCTCTGAGGCTCATCAGATGAGTCTTAGCTGCTGTCGTGTTCCCGCTCACACGACGCATTCTGTTTGCACACTTCACCAATTTTCTTTAAACTAAATTGAAAAATAAAGTTAACAATTTAGAGAGTATTAAGGGAAGGGCGCGTGTTGGAATTTGGAGGCGAAAACTCATCGTTTGAGGAGTTTTACACGACTGTAAACGCGCGCGTTTCTTTACATTTCTCTCGGAGTTCTGAGTTCTGGCCACATCCCCGTCTTCAGAAAAAGCAGCAGCATTTTTTTCACTAACGGAGTAATCTAACTAAAGTCTTTTTCCCAGCAGTCCCAACAGCAGTAACTTTTAGAACACAATGGCCTTACCTTCAGTTCGTCTGTCCGTTGTTGAAAGAGAGACTGGGTGTTTTGCTGATAGTTTTGAGCTGCAACAAATAAATGGGAGAATGAGCCATTAATTAGCGATTCAAAGTTATTTGTTGTAACTTAGATAGATGAAGCAGTGTCCACCAGCAATCTGAAGAACTGAAGAGGGTTGAATGAGTGAAACGTCTCAACTATAAAACGTTTGTCCAGTTGACAGAATTTAAATTAGATTTTGCCATTCCAGGCAAAGCAAAGCCACAGAGAAAAGCACATGGTGGATTCTTCATCAGAAAATAAACAAAGTGCAGCCTCATTTAGAGATAAAAACCCAAATTGTTATTCAAAGGTTTTGACTAGTAACTGGTAATTTTCAATTACCGTAATAATCTCATACAAAGCCCATTTAACATCTAACTCCACAAAGGAAACAAA